>NW_020621936.1:829227-1074699 GCF_003573695.1 Papaver somniferum | reverse complement strand
CCAACCACCATAATATCTTCTTATACTCATATCACATATACCCATTAAGTTTCAGCTCTTTAATCTCCCAACAGATCCATCAAAATCTCGAACGAAATTCTGCCAGGGAAGAAGAAAAATTTCCCGCCAAAAAAAAGAATTTGAATTTTGTTGAAGACCTTCCCCTATCCAGTTCAGGGGTGCAAATAGCAAGTGGGGTTGAAATAGACTTCTTGGGGGTGGAAATAACCAAAACATGGGTGCCTTTAGTAATTTTTCTGGGATGTTTTCCGCACTTTTTCGAGGTTCCTCCGGGGTATTTCTGGGGTACTTCCGGTCCACTTCTGGGGCGCTTCCTGTATACTATCAACGGAGGTCCAAATGCCACATTTTTGAGCCCATTTCGCCGCAAGGGATTATTTTTCCAAAAACTCCTACAAATAAATAAAACAACATAATAAGTACAAAAATGGGTACTAACAATGTATACAATTGGGCTATATTAGACACATAAATGCGTCTATCAAATACCCCCAAACTTATTATTTGCTAGTCCTCGAGCAATTTTTATTCTTGAAAAGTGACCGAGTTAATCTCGGGTGGGTTTATCAGAGGTGTACCCACAAAAACCAATACTCCAGACCCTAGCTATCTACGAAAAATCTTGGAAAGCACTAAAGAACCTCCTTGGTTGGCATACTTATTAATTACAAGAGGAAGTACCCTGACGCGAAATTCCAATTGCTGTATACGAGTTTGCACTCAAGCATACTAAAATTCATATAAGTGACAGAGCTCTACTAAGATAGTTTCACGATAGACATCATACTCGGAGTTAGACTAATCACATGAAAAGATTAAGAAGATGGAAAAAGAAAAATGTAGATGGTTGAAAAGCGAACGGTGTTTCCCATATCTGTCTGAAGGCCTCTGTCAAGGTGAACCTAACCTAAATGACTGAGATACCGGTCTGACTAATATTAACACACTGGCATATACAAGGGAACCAGTGGTCAATAACTTAAATCTAGATCAACAAACTGGCAAATACAAGGGAACCAGCGGTTGACTACACATAACAATAACCATTTTTTTTTAAACTTAACGGCATGAATAGATCTTTTGGATCCAAGCGCATGATTCTTGTCAGCAGATTACACGATAGTTCCCACGGGTCCTGCATTCCACGCTTTCTTAGGCGACGGAAACAGGGAGAACACACGCATATTGCTATCCAAGTGTTAATACTTATTCCGATTGGTCTAACTGGTCCGGTCTTTCTTTTTTTTTTTTTTTTTTGGGTAACTCAGTCACTCTATTTCACCCTAGCAAAGGTAACAACTTGAATCGTGTGCCCCACCAAATCACTTGAAACAAAAGAAAACTAAAAATAGAAAGTGAAAAGGACTCGACGAGATATGGCGAAACTATCAAGTTATTTCTAACACCTGAGCTCTGTGCTTTTATGAATAGACTCTATAGATGTTTCCATCTAGTCAGATTGGTTCCTCAGCTCCTAAAACAAAAATGTTTCCATCCACTTAGATTGGTTAGTGCTATCCTTAATAGGCGTAAATTTCTAGGCTCTGGAGTTTATTTATTGCAACTAAAAAGTTTCTCCCATACCCCCAAACTTAAATCTAACATTGTCCTCAATGTTCTAAAGATGAAACTAAAAGCATGAACAAGGAGAAACTGTTACCATTTGAAGCGAAAGAGTTAAGGAAAGATATTACTGTGTTGCATGAGATTGGGTTACCTCCCAAGAAGTGCTAAGTTTAAAGTCTTCAGCCAGACGTAGGAAAGGTTTAGTCAACTCGAACCGTATAACAGTAGCCGGAATAACTGTGGGTCTTTAAAACCAAAAAGAGCTGACAAAAGGAAACTACAGTGAACCAACGAAATGAACAACACTAGCATGCCCTTACCTGGTTTCCTGATAATTATCGCTAATTGGGGTTCAGGTTCAGGTTCTATGAAAGGGTCTAAATAGAATATTTTCATTGGTTGCGTTTCTTCATAGGTTGGATCCAAATTATTAGGTCCTAGAGTCTGGAAAAACTCAAATAAGAACTTGGAATCACAAAGTAATAACCTAAATAATTGCGGATCCTCTAAGTCAATCAGATATGACTTACAAAATTGACCACAGTGAGAATAGTGGTCATTCTTAAGCAAATGTATCGATTCTAATTTCCTAAGGCATTTAGGTTTAGTCTCACAACTTAATATTCGACACATTTGGAATATAAACGTTCCCACAGTTCGAAGAAAACTATTTGGTGGGAAAACAAAGTCAATCTGGGGATCATAGCCTGGGCAAACCACATCAACCAGAGGATGGGTTTCTAACGACTGAACTTCTTCCTGGACATCATTAGGTTCGGGAAAACGAGTATGAAGGTAATCTTGTAAAATGGTTGAGGCACATATGTCAAGTCCCAAGTGAGGGACCTTTCTAAGAGTTAAAGGTAAGGCACTAGGAAGGTGATAATCACCCCCAAACTTAGAGTTTTCAGTGTCTCTAAATAGACTAGTCACAATCTCCCTAATTTCTGGATCATTAGATTCTTGAAAATGGTCAATTGATTCTTCTAAGTTATTATCAGGTGGTGCATCTTTACTCATATTTAAAATCTCTACGAGTTCATGTTCTTCGTCTAAGACTAATGTTTCTAAATCGCTAGACTCTAAAACAATATTCTCAGAATAAACTCGTTCCTCTAGACCATTATCGTCTTCGTAATCCTCGTCTAAAACTGTGGTATCTCTAGTCAAATCCTCGTCCTTTTGAATAGGTGAATAATTATTAAAATTATTTGGATTTGAACTAGAAATAACATTATCATTATAAGGCTCAATTGGAGAAACAAATTCCTGATTACTCTGCCTACATATTTCAGATTCTTCATCATCACTATCCTCATCATCATGATACAATTTTTGAAACTCAAGAATTCTCAATCTTTGTTCCAAACTACATGGTCTATGTTTATAATATTTCTCATAGATCGTTAGAGGTGATTCCTCAATAAAATTTGGAGTATCCATATATCGCTGCCCACGCATATATTCACCAAGAGTCATTTCCGAAGACGTCTCTTGATAACGAGAATTTCTAGACATATATTCTCGCAACGTCATCGCAGGTGGCGTCTCCTCAAAAGGATTCATCACCGAAGAAATATAAACTACAGAGGGATTCTATACAATCACAAACAAGGCCGACTCGACTCCACCAAAGCAAACCTAAAGATTTCTAGCAAACAAAAAGCATGATGGCTCCACTTAGATTGTTTCTAGACCAGCTTCTATCTTTCGAAAGGGAATTCGTTGCAATTTGAGCAAACCCCTCTGGAATCAATCCGAGTCAAAGTAAGTTGAATTGAGGCGAGGGAAGCTCAGTGGAGCTTTGATACCCAAGGCCTCACCGCTATCACAAGGCGGCGCAGTCACGCATTCAACTCACAGATACCATCATGAACTTTGGAGTGTGCTTAAAGAGCAACCAATATTTTTCGAACGAGTTTCCTATTAAGCTCGTTACCCTATCAGTCTCGTTCTATTCCAAATTTTAAGCTTGGGTTCGCGTTAGGTTTCGTTTTCCTAAGGCGGGCAAGAAGGGAACGGTGATGAAATCCGAACCCTTATCTTGTTTAGGCCAGGCCTTGCCCTTTACAAGGAAAATAAAGACAGTCCGGTTCGTCCTCAAACAATTATCACCTTAAGGCAGACAGTAACCCGCTTGCAGGAGATTCGCGGGTGTTTCGATTGGACTTACCTCCCGTACCAGACGGGCGATGAACCGTTGTCGTCGACTCGGGCCACGACTCCTATGCCGTGTGCGAACCCGAAGGGCCGAGACGATATAGTAATCGTCGTCCTTCCCTGCACACAATTTATATTTAAAATTTTTTTATTTTTTTTAATTATATAACTCTTCCGTAGGGTTTAAAAAATGTCCAATGTTCAATGTCCGGAAAAAAAATGTCCAAAAATAAAAGATTACAAAAATAAAAACTTTAATTCCAGTTTCTAAAAAAAAAAAATATCTAAAAAATAATAATAAAAAAAAGTCCTTCGTCTTCGTTCCGTTCTTTTTGCTTTAAGCTTTGCTCCTAGTCTTTATGAATCGCCAAAAATCTTTGACAACTTCTTCTTCTTCTTTTTCTTTTCGATCCAAGCCTCAAAACCTGTATCACATAGACAAATACCCAAAGAACGTAAAAAAGAACAAAGAAAAATAAATCTAAAAAATAAAAAAATTCTACCTAAACACAATTCCGCGTCGGCGGCGCCAAAATGATTTAAAAGATTTTTCGTGGTTGTAGTAATGAGGTTCAAACTCTCGGATTTGTGAAGGATAATTTTTTTAGACTTAATAAAAAATAAATAAATATATACAATAAAACAATGGTGAGAGTTACTGAGACTTAGGATTCGGCCAAATTCATTTCTTAAATGGTTCAGAAATTAATTCTAGGCAATTATAATTCAAAACAAAATGAATATTAACTCTTTTCTTTGCCAAAGTAGATTTTATAAAATATTACTTGTATTTCTTAAGCATGGCATATCAAAAATCCCTAGGACTAAGCATAAACCATCAAATGAAATCACAAATAATTAATTAAAATCTTAATTCAATTAAAATTGGTGCAAAAAGTAAATATAAAATTAAATAAAATTACCACATAGATGAATTAAGGCTTCCTCCATCGCCCCCAGTGTTGGGGTTTAGCTCATCATGGTGAAATACCTCTCAAAATATTTTATTAAGCTCAATTGGTAATTACAAGAAGAGAAAACAATGAAACAGGAAATATGCAACAGCGCATTTGCGTTACAGACCGACTGTTTCAAGTCTCAACTGTTATGCTGAAGATAATCGTTACAAATCTAAAGATAAATGTTGCAAACGAGGATGAAGGAACTGTTACAATGAAGATAAATGTTGCAATCCAGTTGAAGAAACCATTACGACGGATGAATAAACCGTCGCCGTTTCCCTGTTCTTCACGAGCAGCAGGAGCAGCAGCAACAGAGTTCTGAAAACTCTTGATTCACGCCTCCTGAGCTCTCCTCTCGACCCCAAACTCTCGACACCCATTCTAGTCGACCCATATAGCCTATTTATACTCCTAAGACTCATTTAATCTCGCCATAACTCCTCAAAAATCTTCACAGTGAAGAAAATTATTTTTGAGAATAATTTCTTATTTCTTTCTCTGTGTACGTTAATTTCCTTGAAAATCTTCAGAAACTGATTGATACGCAACCTAGGAAAGTATATGGTCTTAACTCCACAACCATGCAGCATCTTTTACGT
Source organism: Papaver somniferum (assembly GCF_003573695.1). NCBI lineage: Eukaryota > Viridiplantae > Streptophyta > Magnoliopsida > Ranunculales > Papaveraceae > Papaver > Papaver somniferum. The sequence continues at coordinate 1,069,391 of NW_020621936.1, read as the reverse complement.
GATTTTCTTTCCAAAAATGAAACCGATATTCTTCTCTCCTGTTTTGATCGGGAATTGATTTTCTGGCCAAAGTTGATAGATCCCAACCACCATAATATCTTCTTATACTCATATCACATATACCCATTAAGTTTCATCTCTTTAATCTCCCAACAGATCCATCAAAATCTCGAACAAAATTCTGCCAGGGAAGAAGAAAAATTTCCCGCCAAAAAAAAAAATTTGAATTTTGTTGAAGACCTTCCCCTATCCAGTTCAGGGGTGCAAATAGCAAGTGGGGTTGAAATAGACTTCTTGGGGTGGAAATAACCAAAACATGGGTGCCTTTAGTAATTTTTCTGGGATGTTTTCCGCACTTTTTCGAGGTTCCTCCGGGGTATTTCTGGGGTACTTCCGGTCCACTTCTGGGGCGCTTCCGGTATACTATCAACGGAGGTCCAAATGCCACATTTTTGAGCCCATTTCGCCGCAAGGGATTATTTTTCCAAAAACTCCTACAAATAAATAAAACAACATAATAAGTACAAAAATGGGTACTAACAATGTATACAATTGGGCTATATTAGACACAAATGCGTCTATCAAATACCCCCAAACTTATTATTTGCTAGTCCTCGAGCAAATTTTATTCTTGAAAAGTGACCGAGTTAATCTCGGGTGGGTTTATCAGAGGTGTACCCACAAAAACCAATACTCCAGACCCTAGCTATCTACGAAAAATCTTGGAAAGCACTAAAGAACCTCCTTGGTTGGCATACTTATTAATTACAAGAGGAAGTACCCTGACGCGAAATTCCAATTGCTGTATACGAGTTTGCACTCAAGCATACTAAAATCCATATAAGTGACAGAGCTCTACTAAGATAGTTTCACGATGGACATCATACTCGGAGTCAGACTAATCACATGAAAAGATTAATAAGATGGAAAAAGAAAAATGTAGATGGTTGAAAAGCGAACGGTGTTTCCCATATCTGTCTGAAGGCCTCTGTCAAGGTGAACCTAACCTAAATGACTGAGATACCGGTCTGACTAATATTAACACACTGGCATATACAAGGTAACCAGTGGTCAATAACTTAAATCTAGATCAACAAACTGGCAAATACAAGGGAACCAGCGGTTGACTACACATAACAATAACCATTTTATTTTTAAACTTAACGGCATGAATAGATCTTTTGGATCCAAGCGCATGCTTCTTGTCAGCAGATTACACGATAGTTCCCACGGGTCCTGCATTCCACGCTTGCTTAGGCGACGGAAACAGGGAGAACACACGCATATTGCTATCCAAGTGTTAATACTTATTCCGATTGGTCTAACTGGTCCGGTCTTTAGGTTTAGTCTCACAACTTAATATTCGACACATTTGGAATATAAACGTTCCCACAGTTGGAAGAAAACTATTTGGTGGGAAAACAAAGTCAATCTGGGGATCATAGCCTGGGCAAACCACATCAACCATAGGATGGGTTTCTAACGACTGAACTTCTTCCTGGACATCATTAGGTTCGGGAAAACGAGTATGAAGGTAATCTTGTAAAATGGTTGAGGCACATATGTCAAGTCCCAAGTGAGGGACCTTTCTAAGAGTTAAAGGTAAGGCACTAGGAAGGTGATAATCACCCCCAAACTTAGAGTTTTCAGTGTCTCTAGCTAGACTAGTCACAATCTACCTAATATCTGGATCATTAGATTCTTGAAAATGGTCAATTGATTCTTCTAAATTATTATCAGGTGGTGCATCTTTACTCATATTTAAAATCTCTACGAGTTCATGTTCTTCGTCTAAGACTAATGTTTCTAAATCGCTAGACTCTAAAACAATATTCTCAGAATAAACTCGTTCCTCTAGACCATTATCGGCTTCGTAATCCTCGTCTAAAACTGTGGTATCTCTAGTCAAATCCTCGTCCTTTTGAATAGGTGAATAATTATTAAAATTATTTGGATTTGAACTAGAAATAACATTATCATTATAAGGCTCAATTGGAGAAACAAATTCCTGATTACTCTGCCTACATATTTCAGATTCTTCATCATCACTATCCTCATCATCATGATACAATTTTTGAAACTCAAGAATTCTCAATCTTTGTTCCAAACTACATGGTCTATGTTTATAATATTTCTCATAGATCGTTAGAGGTGATTCCTCAATAAAAGTTGGAGTATCCATATATCGCTGCCCACGCATATATTCACCAAGAGTCATTTCCGAAGACGTCTCTTGATAACGAGAATTTCTAGACATATATTCTCGCAACGTCATCGCAGGTGGCGTCTCCTCAAAAGGATTCATCACCGAAGAAATATAAACTACAGAGGGATTCTATACAATCACAAACAAGGCCGACTCGACTCCACCAAAGCAAACCTAAAGATTTCTAGCAAACAAAAAGCATGATGGCTCCACTTAGATTGTTTCTAGACCAGCTTCTATCTTTCGAAAGGGAATTCGTTGCAATTTGAGCAAACCCCTCTGGAATCAATCCGAGTCAAAGTAAGTTGAATTGAGGCGAGAGAAGCTCAGTGGAGCTTTGATACCCAAGGCCTCAACGCTATCACAAGGCGGCGCAGTCACGCATTCAACTCACAGATACCATCATGAACTTTGGAGTGTGCTTAAAGAGCAACCAATATTTTTCGAACGAGTTTCCTATTAAGCTCGTTACCCTATCAGTCTCGTTCTATTCCAAATTTTAAGCTTGGGTTCGCGTTAGGTTTCGTTTTCCTAAGGCGGGCAAGAAGGGAACGGTGATGAAATCCGAACCCTTATCTTGTTTAGGCCAGGCCTTGCCCTTTACTAGGAAAATAAAGACAGTCCGGTTCGTCCTCAAACAATTATCACCTTAGGGCAGACAGTAACCCGCTTGCAGGAGATTCGCGGGTGTTTCGATTGGACTTACCTCCCGTACCAGACGGGCGATGAACCGTTGTCGTCGACTCGGGCCACGACTCCTATGCCGTGTGCGAACCCGAGGGGCCGAGACGATATAGTAATCGTCGTCCTTCCCTGCACACAGTTTATATTTAATAATTTTTTATTTTTTTTAATTATATAACTCTTCCGTAGGGTTTAAAAAATGTCCAATGTTCAATGTCCGGAAAAAAAAAATGTCCAAAAATAAAAACTTTAATTACAGTTTCTAAAAAAAAAAATATCTAAAAAATAATAATAAAAAAATAGTCCTTCTTCTTCGTTCCGTTCTTTTTGCTTTAAGCTTGGCTCCTAGTATTTATGAATCGCCAAAAATCTTTGACAACTTCATCTTCTTCTTTTTCTTTTCGATCCAAGCCTCAAAACCTGTATCACATAGACAAATACCCAAAGAACGTAAAAAAGAACAAAGAAAAATAAATCTAAAAAATAAAAAAATTCTACCTAAACACAATTCCGCGTCGGCGGCACCAAAATGATTTAAAAGATTTTTCGTGGTTGTAGTAATGAGGTTCAAACTCTCGGATTTGTGAAGGATAACTTTTTAGACTTAATAAAAAATAAATAAATATATACAATAAAATATTAACAATGGTGAGAGTTACTGGGGCTTAGGATTCGGCCAAATTCATTTCTTAAATGGTTCAGAAATTAATTCTAGGCAATTATAATTCAAAACAAAATGAATATTAACTCTATTCTTTGCCAAAGTAGATTTTATAAAATATTACTTGTATTTCTTAAGCATGGCATATCAAAAATCCCTAGGACTAAGCATAAACCATCAAATGAAATCACAAATAATTAATTAAAATCTTAATTCAATTAAAATTGGTGCAAAAAATAAATATAAAATTAAATAAAATTACCAAATAGATGAATTAAGGCTTCCTCCATCGCCCCAGTGTTGGGGTTTAGCTCATCATGGTGAAATACCTCTCAAAATATTTTATTAAGCTCAATTGGTATTTACAAGAAGAGAAAACAATGAAACAGGAAATATGCAACAGCGTATTTTCGTTACAGACCGACTGTTTCAAGTCTCAACTGTTTTGCTGAAGATAATCGTTACAAATCTAAAGATAAATGTTGCAAACGAGGAAGAAGGAACTGTTACAATGAAGATAAATGTAGCAATCCAGTTGAAGAAACTGTTACGACGGATGAATAAACCGTCGCCGTTTCCCTGTTCTTCACGTGCAGCAGGAGCAGCAGCAACAGAGTTCTGAAAACTCTTGATTCACGCCTCCTGAGCTCTCTTCTCGACCCCCAAACTCTAGACACCCATTCTAGTCGACCCATATAGCCTATTTATACTCCTAAGACTCATTTAATCTCGCCATAACTCCTCAAAAATCTTCACAGTGAAGAAAATTATTTTTGAGAATAATTTCTTATTTCTTTCTCTGTGTACTTAATTTCCTTGAAAATATTCAGAAACTGATTGATACGCAACCTAGGAAAGTATCTGGTCTTAACTCCACAACCATGCAGCATCTTTTACGTGATTTTCTTTCCAAAAATGAAACCGATATTCTTCTCTCCTGTTTTGATCGGGAATTGATTTTCTGGACAAAGTTGATCGATCCCAACCACCATAATATCTTCTTATACTCATATCACATATACCCATTAAGTTTCATCTCTTTAATCTCCCAACAGATCCATCAAAATCTCGAACGAAATTCTGCCAGGGAAGAAGAAAAATTTCCCGCCAAAAAAAGAATTTGAATTTTGTTGAAGACCTTCCCCTATCCAGTTCAGGGGTGCAAATAGCAAGTGGTGTTGAAATAGACTTCTTGGGGTGGAAATAACCAAAACATGGGTGCCTTTAGTAATTTTTCTGGGATGTTTTCCGCACTTTTTCGAGGTTCCTCCGGGGTATTTCTGGGGTACTTCCGGTCCACTTCTGGGGCGCTTCCGGTATACTATCAACGGAGGTCCAAATGCCACATTTTTGAGCCCATTTCGCCGCAAGGGATTATTTTTCCAAAAACTCCTACAAATAAATAAAACAACATAATAAGTACAAAAATGGGTACTAACAATGTATACAATTGGGCTATATTAGACAAATAAATGCGTCTATCAACACACCCTTGTGAATTTTTTGAATAAGCCTCAAGGTGGTGGGGTCTTCAATATCAAGAGGAGTACCTCTTTGTCGTTTCCGAACATTTTCCCTTATACGTCAGAAGGTACACGGACGGAAAAGTTTGGGAATCCCAAGAGAATTTCCAATAAAATCAAGTCCATGATTACGACAAATTTGGATAATCAAACAATGATAGCCTAACATCTTGATGTGAGAAGTCATCGCCATCATCTGAAAGATGATAAAACCACAAATATCAATACTTGTATTACAGGATACAAGGAAGTAGACCAATTCCGCAAACTCATAACTCCACCATGAATTTTCAATTATGGAGGGGCAAAGGTTAGGAATGCCAAGTTTTCCAAAAGCTACAAAACCAACACTAAGATCATTAGTAGGAAACTTCCCTTGACTCCAAACAATCTTCTTTCCACAAAGTCCAATAGAGATATCATCATATGATGGACGTTCATCACTTGGTCTAGGTAACCGTACGTTGCCCAAAGATATTTCTGTAATCTTTGAAATCAATTCTATATTAACAAGAAACCTTTTTCTATTTACCATGGATTTGCATTCCATCTTGTTAAAATCAACATTATGAATGTTGGCATAGAAAATCCTTGTTAAAGAATCAAAACCTTCACCAAGGTCATTAAAGATATTACCAAGATTGAATTTTCTAAAGCATACCAAATCCTCTTCATTCCCACTATAGAAATCCAATTTCTTTTCTAGAATGAACCCTTTTGAAGAAATCTTATCAAACATTCTAGCACAAGAATCATCCACAAACCTAATTCTAAGAGAGTTTTGATCACAAGGAGGATTCAAGTTAGAGGATTTTGAGCTTTTAGAACTCCTTTTCATGCTCCTAGAAATCATCATAAATAGATACACAAGAGGAGATTACTTACTTGAAGAGAACCTCAAACACCCTTCCTTTTGATTTCTTCAAAGAAGCTTTAATGGTGGCGAACAAATACAAACTTATAAGGTTTACCTGTTTGCCTGCTCTGATACCAATTGAAAAAGCGGGGGTCTAACAACACCACTCAATATTTCGCTTAACAATCTGTATGTACTAACTCCGAAATACTTTGTAGAGAATCAACTAGACAGTCAGACACAATCTAGATAAAAGTATCTCAAGGAGTTAATATCTCTCTCTTGTTTTTGATATTACTCAAGCTAATAGAAATCAGCGAGTCCTAATCAAACACAAGGAATACTTGGACGGTACCAAAGACCAATGTCCAAGGATCAATCAATATCAATCAACAACCAAAGGTCGGATTTCCAATTCATGATCTTTAACGCACAACCTGTATTATTTCAATTATATAACAAATATAATGCGGAAATAGAAATAACGCAGACAACAGAATTTTGTTAACGAGGAAACCGCAAATGCAGAAAAACCCCGGGACCTAGTCCAGATTGAATACACACTGTATTAAGCCGCTACAGACACTAGCCTACTCCAAGCTAACTTCGCACTGGAATATAGTTGAACCTCAATCAGTCTCCCACTAATTCAAGGTACAGTTGTACTCCCTGCGCCTTTGATCCCAGCAGGACACTACTGTAAAGACCCTCAAGCTCGTCAACGCTATTAGACCAGTCAAGTGACGAATTAGACGATAATGACTCGATTAGTTAATATAATTTTAATTATTAGAAATTAATCTAACAACGATCTAGATGTGAAATTAATATCGCTGGATAGATCTCGAAAAGTTATTCGCAATGGACTACTCAAACGTGTCACGTGAATACCGGTTAAAAAAAAAGAATACCGGATGAAGAAGAATTTATCAGATTAGTGTGAAGGGAAAAAGAGTCGCCTGGCTGCCCGTATCCGTTTCTCGGGTGCCTTTAACATTTCGGCCGGCCTTATCCCTTGCTGAATCGTTCGAGAATTCAGTTTCCCTTTTCTTCTTCGTTCTTCTTCTGCTCCTCCTCTGTTTCTTCTTCTGTTAGTTTTTGGGAGATGAAATATAGTTCTGAGATCAAGATAAGATGAGTCTGATCATGAATCAAGTGATGCTGGAAGTAGTGTTTCTGTTTGAGTTTAGGAGGATGTTGATTTAGTGCTGGAAGATGAAGGAAAGATGAACTGAATTAGGGTTATAGAGTTAATTTAGGTTTTGAAGTTTTAAGAGATGAAATTAGAACTGTGGTAGGATGAAGAATCATGGGTTTAGGTTCAATTGAAGTTCTGAACTTGTTTTGGAGATGAATTGATTGAAGCTAGGGTTTCAGAAAGAATTCAATGAAGAATTAGAAGGTGAAATTGATGTTAAGGGGATTGAATTAGTGATGGGTTTGTCCTTAATAGAGTTGTAGTTGGATGAATTGGGGTTAGTTGGATGTTTCGGCGATGTATGGTGGTGAACCGAAATTAGGGTTTCAAGTTCTTCCCCAAATTAGTATTAGGGTTCATAAAAGTGATTGATTCAAGTGACTGGATCTGATTGAGATGGAGGGTGAGAAGTTATACAGAATTGTGATTTCCGTCCAAGGTAATTCTCATGTGGTAAGTAGAATTTCATGAGTGTTTTATCAATTGAAGTAATTCTTATTTTAGTTATGGATTGAATATGATATTGGTGATGTTAACAATTCAATGTGCCCGAGTTGATGGAGTTACAAATGGTGTATGAATTGAATATAAGAAGTTTAATTTTGAATTGTAATAAAGAGGTTAATGGTTGTTGTGGATGTTGGTGGGTTAAATGAGTTGTGAGGCAAGCTGAGGTGATATTGAGTCATGAGATACTGCATCAGGTGGTTGTAATTGTGTTTGTTGGTGGTTGTCTAGTGAATTATAGCTGGGTCTGCTCAGACTTGCAGGGGAGTTGGATGAATAGATTAGGAATTGGTGAATGTTGAGTGGATGTTACAGCCATGAAGTGAACTGTGTAAGGAGAACTGAATGTGAAGTTAGAAGTGTTGTTGGTGTTGAGGATGAAACTTCAGGTGAAGAAGCGATGATGTTAAATGGATTGGTTGTTGCATATGTAGATGATTATACTGAGTTATAAGTTGTGGTGGTGTTGTGGAGGTTGCAGGGGATATGAGTGGCTGGTGGAAGTTTAGGAACTGTTTTGAGATATAGAATAGAGTTACAGTTACAACTGTTGAGCGAAATTGTTTGATGTAGTGTTGTTGTGTTAGTTGAAGCTTAAAGCAGCCTTTGCAGGTAAAGCTTAATTGCAGTTGTATTGAAATTATAGAACTGTATAGAATGAAAGTTTGTATTTTCTTCAAATGAATAGAATCAGGTTGCAAATGAATTTGTAGTTACAATAGAGTATTTGCCTAATAGTCATTCCAGTCAGTTTAGCTGACTCGGTTTGTTTAGTTGACTCAGTTTATCTGACCGAGTTGAATCGGTGTTAACTCACTGAGTTGACTCAGTTGACTTGACCTTGACCATTTACCATGGACTTTGACCTTTGACTGAACGTTGACTGTTAGTTGAACCATTTGACCATCAGTGACCGTTAGTTGACCCAGTTGGGTCAGCACTTGTGTAATGGGCCGAGTCTAGTGGACTTGGGCTTAGTGCCATGTTTTCTTAGTTAGATATTTTAGACCATTCATGGTCTGAATCGACCTTTGGTTTCTTCTACAAAGTTGTAGATATTCGTAAGACATATCTGATGGACTATAGAAGCATTAGATAGAATTGTATGATTCTTTTGTGAGCCATTTTGGCTAGATTCTTAGAGTTCTTGTGTGATTAACAATTAGTTATTAACAACGATCGATTCAAAGGATGAATCGGTGGATCGCGGATCTCGAAGTAGGCGTGGATTGTCATCAAAAGAGGTGGGAATACATTTAACTCTTTTGTGACCATTGTTGTTTTCTTTTACAAAAGTTTACGTTTATCAAACTCATGCATTATTCGTTTATGCATACCATGCATTGTTTGATGTAAGTTTCGGCAGTTCTGTTATTTCTTTTAATCTTTCCATTGTTTGGAAAGGAACGGTAATGTTTGGTTCGTCTTTATGAATTGTTGGGAAATAAGAATTTCCTTATGTGGTATATAGAATACGCTCTTTCATTTATACTTTCATGCACATTTGGGTGTGTAATTGTTACCCAGAATATCTAGGTGTGTAATTGTCACCAATATTACGGGTGTGTACATTCACCCACAGACTATCTAGGTGTGTAATTGTCACCAGTATTACGGTGTGTAAATGTCACCACAGAAATAATGGTTGGTGTGTAATTGTCACCAATCCGGTGTGAATGTCACCACAGAAATAAAGAAGGAGTTAGTTCCATATACATTTTGTTTAATTCAGTGTGTTGGTTTTCTTTTATTATTTGGGAAAACATGTATGGTTTTCCAAATCATGCCGATGTTTACTTAAAAGTTAAATGTTATTTACATTGGGCACCCCTTTTAGGGATGATGTGCTCACCCATTCCCACTTTCAGTTTCAGAGACAGATCAAGATGCGCACGTGGCGAAGAAAGCTTCGAGTTAGTTACATTAGTTAGTTAGCTTTCGCTATTATTATTTTGTGCTTATACTCTACTTGTAAATCAACAAACTATTGAATATGTAACATTTGAGAGGAGTTCTTATATTTATTTCATAGCGGGTTTAGATTTGGGTTAATAGTTGTTTTAGAACTTCTGAATTATTTCTTAAATAGATGATTAGATTCTTAGTGCCTCATTTCATAATAAATCTTTTGGATTAGTCAGCTGCTAGCTTAGAGGGTGCTACAACTGCGCACTTGATTCCCTTAGCTGATCTCACCCACAACTAAGAGTTGTTGCAACCCAAAATCACAGACTTGATAATAAACAAATTTGTCTCACACAGAAAAGTCTATCAAAGGATATATCTGTCTCCCACAGAAGAACCCTAGGTTTTTGTTCCGTCTTATGATATGAAATCAAGGTGAACAGGAACCAATTGATAATCCGGTCTTATATTCCCGAAGAAAATCCTAGATTAATCAATCACCTCTCAACAGTCTTACTTGTATAAACAAGAGGACGTCGAGGAATCACAAAAAGTGAGACGAAGATGTTTGTGACTTCTTTATCTTGCCTATCGGATAACTCTCACGATCCCAAGCCAATCAATAAGATTGTACTCGTACGATAGAAGATGCAAGATCAGATCACACAACTACGATAAAATTAGTATCGGTCTGGCTTCACAATCCCAATGAAGTCTTTAAGTCGTTAACCTGGTTTTAGAGAAGAAAACCAAAGGTTAGAGGAGAATCGACTCTAGCGAGCGCACTATTATCACACAGACGTGTGGGGATTAGTTTTGCCCAATGCTAGATGTCTCCTTTATATAGTCTTCAAATCAGGATTTTGCCTTAGATACAAAGCAATCAATATTCACCGTTACATGAAAACCTGATTTAGATTCAAGCTAATATTTCTCAACCGTTAGATTGAAAACTTATCTTGTCACACACACTTGATATATACGTTTACTGGGTTTGTGAAAACCGTGCCCAAACGTGTACATGTATGTTGGTTCAACATAGTAACCCAAAATGTTAACCATATGAGCATTTCATATTAACCTTGTTCTTCTTCACCATAACTAGTTCAATTGACTCAAATGAACTAGTTAGAGAGTTGTTCAATTACTATGAGATCTTATGTAACTACACAAGACACAATTGAAATAAAGATGATTCGATTCAATTCGATTGAACCGTATCATGAACTTTATAGCCACGGTTTGCATACTGCATTCCTTAGTAATTTAAGTTTCATGTTCAGAGCACATCTTTAGATAATAACCCACTCAAGTTCGCAAACAAGTTCGCGGACTTAAGGCAACTGGCAGAGTTTTCCAAACTCAACAGAAAATCTCGGCAAAGAGACTTCTGCCAGTTCGCAGACTAGGTTCGCGGACTAAACACGCAAACGAGTTTTTGGAAATCCCAACAGAAATTCTAGGTAAGAGAACTTCCGTCAGTTCGCGGACTTGGCAAAGCCAATTCCTCCGGTTTCTCTCAATCAACAAAGTTCGCAAACTTCGGATTAAGGAATAGGACTTATGCACATATGTGTTACCACACAATGCTTATATCCATCATTGGTTATATTGACCTAAACTCTCATTCCAACCATTGAAACATTCTTAGAGGACGTTATATAGTTGTTACACTATTTATCGTCAAAGCGATTTTCAAAGTGATTGAAACATTATGACTTTCGTCATTAGGTGAAGATAAACCCGATCAAAGCGAAATGCTTTACCAACACATGATTTCGAGATATAGATAGGCGAGATATACTCGGCTTGAAATATCAAATGTGTATAGTCCAGTCTATATAGCATACGACTTTTGTCTCATAAGAAGTAGGAGATAGAATAGATAGACTTTTGAGTGATAGATAAGTTCAAGTCTCCACATACCTTTTTGTTGATGAAGTTCCACGGTTCCTTGAGTAGATCTTCGTCGTTGTATGATGAATCGCCATGAAGTCCTTGAGCTCAACTACACTTTTCTATCCTAGTCCGAGACTTAGCTATGTAGACTAGAAATCAAGACTCATAGTTTTGATCACTAACATTGACAAACATGCTTGATATAGCAACGCATGCGAGGTTGACCGAGCTATGCTCTAACATATATGTATAAGTCCTTATTCCTTGAACCGAAATTTGCGAACTTTGTTGATCAAGAGAATCGGAATGGTGGCGTGAGCCAAGTCCGAACTCAGTCCGCGAACTGGCGGAAGTTCTCGTCCCGAGAAATTCTGCTGGAGTTTGTGAACTCCGTCCGGGAACTTAAGTCCGCGAACCCAGTCCGCGAACTTGAGTAGGTTATATCTAAAAACGATGTTTGTGAACTTATTCTTATATAAACTAAGGAATGCAAATTGCAAACCGTGGCTATATAGTTCATGAACCGATTCGAGTGAATCAAATCGTTTTTGCTTCGATTGTGTCTTGTGTAGTTACATAAGATTTCCTTGCAATTGAACAACTCTCTAACTAGTTCATTTGACTCACTTGAACTAGTTATTGTGAAGAAGAATATGGTTGATATTAAAGTGATCATATGGCTAACCATTTGGTTGACTATTGTTGAACCAACAAATGTACAAGTTTGGGTATGGTTACACAAGCCTAGAAACTTTCATTTCATTTGTGTGTAACAAGCTAGTTTTTGATCTAACGATTGAAAGATATTAGCTTGAATCTGATCAGGTTTTCATCTAATGGTGAATATTGAATGCTTTGTTACCAAGCTAATATTGATTGCAAACCGTGATTTGAAAGACTATATAAGGGAGAACTCTAGAACCTGGGAAACCTAATCCCCACACCTTCTGTGTAATACTAGTTGCGCTAAGCTAGAGTCGATTCTCCTTTAACCTTTGGTTTCTTCTTCTAAACCAGGTTAACGACTTAAAGACTTCATTGGGATTGTGAAGCCAGACCGATAATACTTTCTTGTAGTTGTATGATCTGATCTTGCTCATTCTATCGTACGAGTATAATTATAATAATTGGCTTGAGATTGATATCTCCGATAGGCAATGTTAGAGCATTGATCTGTCGAACTCGCATACGTTGCTATCTCAAGCATGTTTGTGAATGTTAGTGATCAAAACTATAAGTCTTGATTTCTAGTCTACTATAGCTAAGGTCTCGGACTAGGATAGAAAGTGTAGTTGAGCTCAAGAACTCCATGGAAATCATCATACAAGACGAAGGACTACTCAAGGAACCGATGGATATTCTTCGACTAAAAGGTATGTGGATATTTGAACTTATCTGTCACTCAAAAGTCTATTTATCTCCTATCTTGAGACAAAAGTCGTTTTGCTATATAGACTTAGATTATACACATTTGTTATTTCGAGCCGAGTTTATCTCGCCTATCTATTTCTCGAAATATGTGTTGGTAAGCTTTCGCTTTAGCCAAGTTCATCTTTACCTAGTTACGAAAGTCATGACAAGTTTCAATCACTTTGAAAATTGCTTAATTTGACGAAAAATAGTTTGTGAATAACAACTATAGAATATCAACGTCCTCTAAGAATGTTTCAATGATTGAAATGAGAGTTTAGATTATATAACCATTGGAGGATATAAGCATTGTTGTGGAAACACATATATGTATAAGTCCTTATTCCTTGAACCGAAGTTTGCGAACTTTGTTGATCAAGAGAACCAGAATGGTGGTGTGAGCCAAGTCCGAACTCAGTCCGCGAACTGGCCGGAGTTCTCTTCTCGAGAAATTCTGCTAGAGTTTGTGAACTCCGTCCGGGAACTTAAGTCCGCGAACCCAGTCCGCGAACTTGAGTAGGTTATATCGAAAAACTATGTTTGTGAACTTATTCTTATATAAACTAAGGAATGAAAATTGCAAACCGTGGCTGTATAGTTCATGAACCGATTCGAGTGAATCAAATCGTTTTTGTTTCAATTGTGTCTTGTGTAGTTACATAAGATTTCCTTGCAATTGAACAACTCTCTAACTAGTTCATTTGAGTCACTTGAACTAGTTATGGCGAAGAAGAATATGGTTGATACGAAAGTGATCATTTGGCTAACCAGTTGGTTGACTATTGTTGAACCAACAAATGTACAAGTTTGGGTACGGTTACACAAGCCTAGAAACGTGCATTTCATTTGTGTGTAACAAGCTAGTTTTTGATCTAACGGTTGAAAGATATTAGCTTGAATCTAATCAGGTTTTCATCTAAAGGTGAATATTGAATGCTTTGTTACCAAGCTAACATTGATTGCAAACCATGATTTGAAAGACTATATAAGGGAGAACTCTAGCAACTGGGAAACCTAATCCCCACACCTTCTGTGTTATACTAGTTATGTAAGCTAGAGTTGATTATCCTTTAACCTTTGGTTTCTTCTTCTAAACCAGGTTAACGACTTAAAAACTTCATTGGGATTGTGAAGCCAGACCGATACTACTTTCTTGTAGTTGTGTGATCTGATCTTGCTGTTTTTATCGTACGAGTACAATTGTTATAATTGGCTTGAGATTGATATCTCCGATAGGCAATATATAAAAGAAATCACAAGCACTTCGTCTCATCGTTTGTGATTCCGCAACATTTTTTTCGCTGCGTCGATTAAGATTATTCTGAGGTGATTGATAATACTAGGCTGTTCTTCGGGAATATAAGTCCGGTTTATTAATTGGTTCATGTTCACCTCGATTTATCAAAAGACGGAAAAAAACTCGTAGGTATATTCGTGGGAGACGGATTTATCTATTACTGTAGACTTTTATGTGTGATACAAATTTGTTTATTAAAGTCTTCGCCTTTGGGTCGTAGCAATTCTTAGTTATGGGTGAGATCAGCTAAGGGAATCAAGTATGTAGCATCCTGCTAGGATCATAGACGTATGAACATAATTGTACCTTGGATCAGTGTGAGATTGATTGGGGTTCAACTACAGTCCAGACCGAAGTTAGTTTGGAGTAGGCTAGTGTCTGTAGCGGCTTAATACAATGTGTGTTCAATCTGGACTAGGTCCCGGGATTTTTCTGCATTTGCAGTTTCCTCGTCAACAAAATTTTGGCGTCTGTGTTATTTCTTTTCCGCATTATATTGTTTATCTTTATAATTGAAATATCACAGGTTGTTTGTAAGTTCAATCAATTGGGAATCCAACCTTTGGTTGTTGATTAAATTGATTGACACTTGGATATTGGTTTTTGATACCGTCCAAATTATTTCTTATATTCAATGGGTCTGGAAAATTCCTATTTGTTTGATTTTGGATTGAATTGAGAAAATAGAAATATAACTCTCTGATATACTTTACTCTAGATTGAGTCTGACTGTCTAGTTGATTCTATAGAAAGTGTATTGGAGTAAGTCCTTTCAGATTTCCAAACGAATTGTTGGGTGTGGTTGTAAGACCCTCGAATTTTCAATTGGTATCAGAGCAGGCAAACACGTTAAAGACCTTATAAGTCTGTTTTTGTAGCGATCTGATATGGACAGAAGTGCTATCTCTATAAACGTACCTCCAGCCTTCAATGGCACGAACTATTTATGGTGGAAAATTGCTATGCGTGCTTTTATACAAGCGCGAGATTTTCAATCATGGGTTCGTATTGTTAATGGCTATAATCCTCCATTAGTTACAATAGACGATGTAACTGTTGCGAAGGATATTGGTGATTATGATGATCTTGATATTCTTGCTGGCAAGCAAAACTCCGAAGGATTAAACGCTATCATCCATGCCATTACTCCAGATCTCCAACATCATGTGACTACTTGCAATAAGTCTAAAGACGTTTGGGATATCTTAGAAACCGTATTTGAAGGGAATGCCGCAGAGAAAAAAGCAAGGCTTCAATGCCTAGCTTCTGACTGGGAAAACCTTCTTATGTCTGATGATGAAAACTTTGATGAGTTTAACCAAAGACTTTCTCAAACAGTCAACTCCCCATTTTCATTAGGAAGAACTATTCTGGAGAAAGATATTTTGTGCAAAATTCTCAGGTCTCTACCATCAAGATACGAGTCTAAGAAACATGCCATTGAAGAAGCAAACGATCTTTCTACACTCTCCAGGAATACTCTTGTTGGAAAGTTAAAGATCTTTGATAATGAACACCGATCTGGAAAATATGTGATTTCTTTTAAAGCTGCAAACAATTCTGAATCCTCTAAGGATAAATCGGGTTCGCCAGATGCAAAGGATGTTACTCCACGACAATTTTGAAAAATCTTGAGAGACAGGAAAAAGAATTTTTCTAAAGGTACAACATCTCCTAATGATGATGTACAATGCTTTAACTGTCGTGGTTTCGGGTACCTTTCTTCAGTATGTCCTAGCTGGAGTCATATAAAATTGGCATATGCAGCAGCTTTGCCTACTCTGGATAATGGACCCGAATATTATGGTCACCAAGAATACGCAGGCGAGGTTGCATTAGCTTCTAGAAAAATTCTTTTGGATACTGATTCTGATTCTGTCGAAGAAGTGTTCCATAAAGATCCAGTTGCTAATAATCTTCTTAAGGAATGTCATCAAAAACTCTCGGAAGATGAAAGCACCATACTCAGTAAGAAAGTTAAATATGACATACTTCGTTGTCGGAATAAAGACTTGCAAGACCAACCTGATTCTATTGGTGCAATATGTTATCTCAACGAAATACGAATGCTTAAAGAAAAAAATTCCGGAAGTCGAGATTGGGAAAATATTCTTCAAGCAAAGCTAGATAACTTGGATAACATTGAGATGAACTTGTTATTTGATTCAGAACGAGAAGATCTCAAAGTTCAATGTGAATCATCCAAGAATAATCTAGTTATTGCGCTCGAAAAGGTCAAAAGGTTGGAAGAAGAAAACTCTAGCTTAAAAGAGAGTTTGTCTAGAAATAGCAGCTCAGAAAAATTAACCTCGATATTGGGAGCATGTAGAATTCATCGTGATACACGAGGATTGGGCTATGAAGGAATAGAAGCTCCTGTTATTAGCAAAAAGGTAAAATTTATCAGAGCTAAAGATTCTTCTAAACCAAAACCTTCCACGATTGACAAAAGTGAAGGATCTCTACCAACTGCCGGTGATGAAAAGAGGAAATTCTGTCAAGCTCCAAAGCAAGCACATGCACATTCAGGTAACACTAAACATAACTTTTTCCATTCTACTAAACATTGCTTTTATTGTGGAAAACCAGGTTACTTGCAAAGGAATTGCAGATATCTTAAACGAGATAAACCAGATCTGATTCTGTTAAGATGACAAGATCTGATGTTCCAAACTGAAGAAAAACTGAGTCTCATAATATCAAATCTTTTAGTATTCCCTCCAAGAAATTTCATAATTATATTAGGGAGAAAAAGAAATACGTTGCTCCAAAAGCTACTCAGAAATGGGTACCAAAGAAGATCAATAAAGCAACGAGTACTATTAAGAAGGATCTCCCAAACAAGAGTTCGACAAGGGATAACATCTTAAAAAGGTATGGAACAATTATTGAAAGTTTCAAGGAAGTTGTTAAATTCCTTGAGTCCATGCATGATTTTGTTTTGAATACCTATTGTGAGCAAGATTTTGTTCACCTCAACACAACCTGATTGTGTTGGAAGTGCATCATCACCAAGAAGCCCTTGTAAATGCGGTGAGGATTGCAAAAATAATTGGGGCGCACATATTGAAAAAGCGAGGGTACAACAACCACACCCAATATTTCGCTTAGCGTACAAACTCCAATATACTTTCTAGATAATCAACTAGACAATCAGACTCAATCTAGATAAAAAGTATATCAAAGAGTTTATATCTCAATCTCTCGATTTGATATATACTCAAGCAAATAGAAATCTACGAGTCTTTATCAAATACTAGAGAGATAACTTGGATGGTACCAAAGACCAATATCCAAGTGTCAATCAATTTAAATCAACAACCAAAAGGTCGGATATTCTAATTGATTGAACAACGCACAACCTGTGATATTTCAATTATATAACAAAATATAATGCGGAAAAGAAATAACACAGACACCAGAATTTTGTTAATGAGGAAACTTCAAATGCATAAAAACCCCGGGACCTAGTCCAGATTGAACACACATTGTCTTAAGCCGCTACAGACACTAGCCTGCTCCAAATTAATTTCGGTTTGGACTGTAGTTGAAGCCCAATCAATCTCACATTGATCCAAGGTACAGTTATGCTCCTACGTCTCTGATCCCAGCAGGATGCTACGTACTTGATTCCCTCAGCTGATCTCACCCACAACTAAGAGTTGCTACGACCCAAAGTCTAAGACTTTAATAAACAAATCTGTATCACACAGAAAAGTCTACGGTAATAGATAAATCCGTCTCCCACGAATATACCTACGAGTTTTATTACGTCTTTTGATAAATCAAGGTGAACATGAACCAATTGATAAACCGAACTTATATTCCCGAAGAACAACCTAGTATTATCAATCACCTCACAATAATCGTAATCGATGCAGTGAAAAAGATATTTCAGAATCACAAACGATGAGAAGAAGTGTTTGTGATTAGTTTTATATCTAGCCTATCGGAGATATCAATATCAAGACAATTATTACAATTGTACTCGTACGATAGAAACAACAAGATCAGATCACACAACTACAAGAAAGTAATATCGGTCTGGCTTCACAATCCCAATGAAGTCTTTAAGTCGTTAACCTGGTTTAGAAGAAGAAACCAAAGGTTAAAGGAGAATCGACTCTAGCTTAGCACAACTAGTATCACACAGAAGGTGTGGGTATTAGGTTTCCCACTTGCTAGAGTTCTCCCTTATATAGTCTTTCAAATCAGGGTTTGCAATCAATGTTAGCTTGGTAACAAAGCATTCAATATTCACCGTTAGATGAAAACATGATTAGATTCAAGCTAATATATTTCAACCGTTAGATCGAAAACTAGCTTGTTACACACAAATGAAATTCACATTTCTAGGCTTGTGTAACCGTACCCAAACTTGTACGTTTTTTGGTTCAACAATAGTCAACCAAAAGGTTATCCATATGTTCACTTTCATATCAACCATATTCTTCTTCACCATAACTAGTTCAAGTGACTCAAATGAACTAGTTAGAGAGTTGTTCAATTGCAAGGAAATCTTTTGTAACTACACAAGACACAATCGAAGCAAAAACGATTTGATTTACTCGAAGCTGTTCATGAACTATATATCCATGATTTGCAATTTGCATTCCTTAGTTTATATAAGAATAAGTTCCCAAACATCGTTTTTAGATATAACCTACTCAAGTTCGCGGTCTGGGTTCGCGGACTTAAGTTCCCGGACGGAGTTCACAAACTCCAGCAGAATTTCTCGGGACGAGAACTTCCGCCAGTTCGCGTACTTGGCTCACGCCACCATGTCGGTTCTCTCGATCAACAAAGTTCGCAAACTTTGGTTCAAGGAATAAGGACTTATACATATATGTGTTTCCACAACAATGCTTATATCCTCCATTGGTTATATAATCTAAACTCTCATTTCAATCGTTGAAATATTCTTAGAGGACGTTGATATTCTATAGTTGTTATTCACAAACTATTTTTCGTCAAAGTAAACAATTTTCAAAGTGATTGAAACTTGTCATGACTTTCGTCACTAGGTAAAGATGAACTTGGTTAAAGCGAAAGCTTACCAACGCATATTTCGAGAAATAGATAGGCGAGATAAACTCGGCTCGAAATAACAAATGTGTATAATTTAAGTCTATATAGCAAATCGACTTTTGTCTCAAGATAGGATATAAATATACTTTTGAGTGATAGATAAGTTCAAGTCTCCACATACCTTTTAGTCGATGAAGATCCACTAGTTCCTTGAGTAGTCCTTCGTCTTGTGTGATGATTGCCATGAAGTTATTGAGCTCAACTACACTTCCTATCCTAGTCCGAGACCTTAGCTATAGTAGACTAGAAATCAAGACTTATAGTTTTGATCACTAACATTGGCAAAAATACTTGAGATAGCAACGCATGCGAGTTCGACCGAGCAATACTCTAACAATCCCCCCATTTGTCAATTTTAGTGACAAAAATATCAATACATATGGAATACAAAAAATAAATAAATTAACTTTTGTAGATCCTGTTCCACATGTCTAATCTTCAACATTACTCGAAATCTTCGTCACTTCCAAGTACTCCAATGATACCAAAGGTTGTAAGTTCATCATCATCGTTGTTCAAAATCCGTAGCTATAAAAACGAGAAAACAAGAGTTCTCAACCATTGTTATACAGTGTCATAGTATCATTACACAGCGTCAAAGTTCAATTGTATCACAACTTCAACAATAATACTATGGTGATATGTATCACTCCCCCTTAGTCAATACTCCATCTCACATGGAAACCACTCCCTCTTACATAATGATCCGAAAACCATATGTATTTGTAGTGTGAACTACATATTAATTCTCTCCCTTTTTGTCAATAAAATTGGCAAAGGTGCAAGAACGGGATCCTAATGAAATTTCCGAAAGAGACATTTCATGACCAAAAGAAAGAAACACATATCATCTTATTTAGATGCAATCATAAAGCCGAAGCTAAATGCATTCATCAAGGAGTTTATAAAGATACAAGATAACCCCCATAATATTCCGCAGCCGCACTCCCCACAAAGATTTGGCAATTAAGCACAAGTCCAATTAAGAACTCTCCACCATAAAATGTCATTCCCGAAAGAACAACAAGAGTGACCTTAATTTCGAAAGAAAAGAAGGATTTCTTTGGACATAACAAATCACATACAAGTATGAATTTGAATCCAAAATATTCAATTAAACTAATCACAAGAGAACCCATGATTAATTTAATCGAAAGATGCTCAACATAAGTGAATTTATGGAGACTCAAAAATATACAATTAGATTAATCACAAGAAAACCCATAATTAATCTAATCTAAATATACAACCAAACTAATCACAAAAGTAATCAATTTAATTGGTCATGCTCATCATAATAAAACTTACGGAGCAACAACTAAATAACCAAACAAGATGATGAATTTAGTTGAATATGCTCGACATAAAGTATCTCGCGGAACAACAACTAAGCTAATCATAAAAATAATCAACTTGGTTTTATTTCTCAACATAAGACACTTTACGGAGCCTCACAGTAATACATAAAATATGGATCAGGGAAGATCAATACTGCGGAATACACAAGGATCCATCCTATTTTCCATCACTATTTGTATAAAGACATTCAATAGAAATAATCCTTGCAAACAAAAGATTTCAACCTATATTCCATCAATAATTGACATAATAGGCTTAACTTTTGTATTTGTCAAAAATCTATTCATTCTTTTATCAATACATGCATATCAACATACGAAAGACTTTACTTTTGACAAGGTATGGGACAATCATAGTTCACGGACGTAAACACACATATCCCATAACAATATTGCAATATATAAAACCATAAAGATTAATACTGCAAAAATCATCTTCCAAACAAATTTAGAATTTAAACCAATAAATCTAAAAACAATAAGATGAAAACGTTGGACATAGCTATGTGTAATCACAATAATGGTTATTCCAAAATATAGTTATTCTTCTAACAAAGACAAGAAAAATAGAAGATTTACTAAGCAAATAAAATAAATCAAAAAGTTAAGGAACAAAAGTAGACTCCAGTGTCATGGCCGAGCAAGAACTAAGGTCAAATAGACGGTTCAGGATCCTTGGCGTCTTTGAGCTTGTGATTAGCAGCATCCATTGCATCTTCAGAGAAGAGATTCTCTTTGTGAAGATCATTGATGTGAGATTCTATGAGACCAAGGTCAGATGAAATCTTTTTCAAATCAATTTTCAACACATCAAGACTTTTCAGAGTATCAACGAGCTGCAGTTTTGCTTCCTCAAAATACTTTAGAAAGTCATGGACCACTTCAGCAGAAATCATATCCTCCTTCTCAACATCCTCATGAGTATATGCATAGTAACATGAGGCGTTAGGATGATCATCTTCTACTAGGGTTCTTTTCTTCCTCCCTTTAGACTCGAAACCAATACCTTTGTCAAGAAAGCCTCTAGAAAAACCACAAGCTCGTGAAGAGGAAGACATTCTTGACAAGCCAAAATAACCTGAAGTACGCAAACATGACTAAGAGGTTTGGTATTTATATGATTTCTTAGGGAATAAGAACTTTAGGGTTTACAAACCGTTGACTCGTGATGGTAACCCGTGTACACATACGAATGCAACATGGCCCATAAGGAATAAAACAACAAAAACAACAACAAAACTTTTGCTACATGAGAATTCATAAGTGGCTCAATAAATTTCATACCAACATAGGAGTAATTTAGAGCACAAGTATAGCATCCCACAAAGTTAAAAGAGAGAAACAATACTAGACACACAAATACTATTTAGGCATTACTGTGTGCACACACTAGTTTAGCTATAAACGATAAGAGGATAGCTCAACTAAGCAGAACACCAAAATGCCACAGTATACCTGAATTTTACACATCTTGCTCAACATGATTTTTATGAGCAAGTTCTTGACCCTTGTGATTAATTAGCACGATTATGAGCTTTGAGCTCATTAAAAGAACCGTGTTTATGATCGAGTCTCTTTTTCCTTCTGAATCTAGAGAGGGATCCCTTTTGATGTGAGAAATTATCATAAAACTTATTGTCATCAAAATACGAGACATAGTTTGAGTTCTTACCAGAAGAATTTTGACATGAGGAGGATGACAACCTGTCGACAATTTTTTTATACCCTTCGATGATCTCTATCAGATTATTTCTCATATCATCAATTTTTCTTCTTTCTCCTGGAATTTCATTCACATCAAGGTTATTGTTATTTCCAGAGGAAATGACTTGATCATTCCTTAGACGATTCTTGTTAAGACTTCTGTTCTGCTTCAGAGCATGTGAGGAAATCATCGAACTGACCTTCCTGGTAACATACACAGGGTAAGTATGAAAACCAACTGGTTTAGACATACGAATGTCAGTTACACCTTTGAGAATTAAGTCTAAGGTGTGTTGAAGTTGAACCAAGGAGTTTTTATTCAACCAAGAGTTTCTCTTTTGTTTAGCAGAGCCTTTTGCATCGCAAAAGAGGCATACTTTCTGATCACAAGAGTGATTAGATAAAGTAGTCTTAACAACCTCGTTAGGAGATTTCTTCCTTTCATGTGAGGTGGAACATCCTTGATTAATGGGGATTTCAGACACATCTTTTCTGAGTGGAAAGGATTTCAATTTTACTTCTGGAGCTGTAACATTTTCAGTTGTAGCAGAATTACTTGTTATATTAGACTGCTTAGAGCATCCTTGAATAGAGAGTTTACTCAAGGGATGTTATATTTCCAAGGCATCCTTTTTGAGGCTAGCCTCAAGAGACATACATGAAGAATGATCTTAAGTATTTTCTTTGAAATCACAACTTCTTACTACACCAAGGAGAACTTCAACATGATGTTTTAACCGTTTAAATCTATCAGCTTGGATTCTAGCAAGATTTAGAATCAACTCACTCTCTTCAGCTGTTTCCCGTTCATTTAGAGAGATAGACTCTTTTGAAGGGTAATCAGAAGAACACATGTCGGAATCAGTATGTCTCGTTTGAACACAAGGTTCATCTATCTTTGAGATTGAAGAATTTTTCTCTTTAATAGAAATAGACGAGACAAAATTTTTATTTCTGGTGACGCGTTTATCAGAGATTGATGTGTGGCGTAACCACAACAAATTAATCAAGATATTTCCCACTAATTAACTGGTAATATAGCGGTAGTAAGAGATCGTTCCCACATAGAGCTGTGTAATTGATAGGTTATTTATATTAGAAAAAGAAAGGAAAACACAAAAGGGTTTTGGTTTAAAGTAAATAAAAAGAATAAAACGAGAATAAGATGAAAGAGATGATCAAGGAATCCTTCGTCGTTACCAAGCGTTAATTGGATCAGTATACTTATCTATCTTCCGTCAGAGTCATTCATCACCAACTGTAGAATAACAACTAGATCAGTGTTATTTCCAAAACTCCTTCTATCCCTGGATACGGAAGTTCTCGACTACCAGATTCTATTCAACGAACCACCAAGTAGTAGATCACTCAAGGTGTAATCCAATTGAACGCTTTAAGCTTTGTGAATTTAGGTTGATCCCAGTAGTTAAACTATTAGATCAAGGTCCACATGCTGATGTTGTCTTCACTGCCAATTGCTCCACGGAATCCCTCCGCAGGGTCTCACGATTTGTACTTGTGTAGAGAGTCAATCGACGATTACTTATCTCATAACTTCTACTATCAATAGAATGATAAATAGACTAATCTAGTTGCGCACCCAAACCAATATAAGAATCATTCATAAACCCTAGATATAGAAAACAAAATCGATGATAATTAAAACTTCAAAAAAACTTATATTAACAAATCGGACTTCACATCTAGAACATTGAATTCATCCTTAATCAACAAAGGTTTAGCAACTCATGATTACACAATTACCCGGTTTTCCCCAAAGGGGTAAACCCTAGGTTTTTAATGAAGAACGAAAGTATAATATGAGATGTGATATGTGTAGAGATCCCCTATAATTGTTGTGGAAGTCCTCTTATATAGTTTTCATGAGATCTAGGTATTAGAATCCATCCGGGACTGTGTTCCTTGATTTGGAAGTCAAAATACGTCAAAAGGGACCCCATAGGTTTGTCTCAATCGGCATTGTCGAACACCCCAAAGCAATGCCTAAAGTTGAGGTCGAAAATACACCTTTTCTGCCCGAAATATGGCCACTTTCGGTATTGCTTTAGCAATGCCGAAAGTGGTGCTGTAGATTGCAGTTTTACGTCTCGACTGTTTTGGTCGTAACTTCTTCGTCCGAACTCGGAATGACCTCATTCTTTTGCCGTTATCTTCATAGTTGAATTCTCTTCAAGATGGTAATAAGAAATCCTTAATTTGGATGAGTTGAACTTGGTATTTTAGTCCTTCTTATGATCTTGATCATTCTTTGCTCATTTTCGTCGCACTTCTTCCATTTCTTTCGGCTTAAGACACTTGGATCTTTCGAGAACTTCACTTTACAGCTCTTTTGCAGCCTTTTCACTCTTCTTAGGATGATTCACCTGATTTGACACATAAGCTAGAAATAATCATAATAACAAGTAATATGCAAGAATTATAGCTAAAACAAGTATGGAATTGACATTCTAAACATGTAAATTAAGCACTTATCAAATTCCCCCACACTTAGCTTTTGATAGTCCTCGAGCAAACTACTTAAATTACAACAACTCCATGTCGTCGAGGATACGGTTACACTTAGGGCGTATAACAAGCCTTTAAACCCCTAGGTGTCCCTAGTGGACGAGTTATAGTCTCGTGAGGGCTTACGAGAGGTATACCCACAAAACCTGCTCCAACTTCAAAGCATGCCAGCGTCCCAAACATCCAAAGAGCTATGAGGACATAAAGTTTCTGCATGATAGTAATAAGAAATTAGAAATACCAAAGAACATATTCTCATTCTCAAATGTTGAGTGAGAAATAACCACACCATAATGAGATAATGCATGTTTCAGAGCAATCAATAAGCATTTCGCCTCGACTTCTGCCTTACTTAAAAGGATTTTATGATAATTGCACTCGAAAAGATGGCTTTTTTATGGGTCTCACATGTGTGTAGGTAGGAATGAAGAGAGAATCCTACACACGTTGAATGGTGGGAAGGAGACCTTCCGAATTATTTCTGGAGACCCCACAAGATCGTGGGAAATAAAAGACTTTTTCTGATGATCTCTAGGAAAGGAAATCAACCATTATTATTAAAAATAGAGGATGAGAGTACTTACCACCTTCACATTTGATTGCAATGATGATAACACCACTCTCACAGCATCCAATAGAAACGTCTTCCTTCGGCTCGTCTTCTTCATCTTCTTGGTCTTCGTCTTCGGTCTTCAACGGTTGATGATAAACTCTTGAACTTCATAAAACTTTGACAATTGTAACTCTTTTTTCCTCAATTTCCTTGTTGCTTGAAACTTCCTTATAGATTTTTCTTCTCTATGGCCTTATTGAACAAATAACAACCTAAATGCAAATCTCTCCTTTTTTTTTCTTTTTTTTTCTTTTAATATATATTTTTCTTTTTCTATTTTTTTTGTATATTTTTTTTAAAAGAGATTGCAACTAAAATAATAAAAATAAAATATTGACATGGCCATGAAAGAAGTACTTTACCACTTTAATCTTCACAACTTGTATCGTCTTCGTATCATAAACTTCAATTACTCTCATCTTTTGATTTTCTTCGCTCATGTACTTAACTCTTCAATTTTGATATAGAATTCCGCTCCTTATATTATAAGTCTTTAATGTGTATATAAAAATATGCTCATTGTATGTTGCTTTACTTGGATATGAAATTTTTTCTTTTCCTTGAATTGTTGCTTGTAAACCTCAAACGTATTCAACTTTCCTTGTAGATTTTGATGTCACTCCCTTGTTGATGATGATGGTGTTTCTATGGATCTGTTGTTGGCGAGAGAGAGAGAATGGTGCTAACTGCAAATCAAACTACAAGAAGGTGGTTTTCATCTATAGATGACACCCTCATGATTGACAAAATTAGCACTCAAGAGATCAAAGAGTAGTGCTTCTATTGGTGGGAGGTTGGGTAGCTAACCATTCTACCCGGAATTAACGTCCGGTGACACACACTCAAAAGAAAGCTCTTTAGTCAGCTACAAAGAAATCTAGTCTGGTGCCTCAGTTGATATAAAAATAGGTAGTCTCCACTAATGATTGATCAGCAACTCTAATAATGCATTTCTCTCTGCTCCTAATTTGCATCACCGACATGATTAAATCCATTATTTAACACTCTAACAAGCAAGAAATCCAACGTAGTTCCCTAACACTTCCAAGTTCAGTTATGTCGGTCAGAATTCTCTATGTAAACATACCTAGAAGTATGCGAGTGACTCTAAAATATCTACAAGTTGGAGGTTTTTTTATGCAAAATTTTAAAAATTCTATATGCAAAATATCCAAACACTCCCCCATACTTAAACTTTACATTGTCCTCAATGTAATTGACTCATCTTAAGTAATATCAAGGTGGGAAATCCTAATATGATATGCAAAAGAAAAAAATAAATACAAAAAGATAGAAATACAAAACCTATGGGTTGTCTCCCATTATGCACTTAGTTTAAGGTCCTCAGCCTGACCTTCTCGTTATCGGCCATACACCAACAATTTGAAAATCTGGTAGTCTGCCCAGAAAACAATCTACAATTCTAGTAACAAATTCACAAAAATATTAGCACTAGATATAAATATTGAAGCTATCAGTTTATTGAAGTTTCCTCCACACTTAGTCCTTTCTACCCTCGGAAGTGGATAGAGAACATAGAATTTGGGAACTTCAAAAGGTTCCTCAGCTTGGTGAACCTGCACAATACTAGAATCAAACACATCAAGTGGTGGATACTTAGAAGCAAAATAATCCGTTAAAACTTTGGAAGCGCACAACTGCAATCCTAAGTGAGGTATTTTCCTAAAAGCTGGGTTAACAACTCTTTTGGGAACTACTTCAATTGGATGGAAAGGATCAATATATATAGAATTACGCAAAGGATTAGATAAACCTTGTTCGAGATCCTCATCTTTTATCTCTAGTGAATTATTTACATCAAGTATATCGTGGTCCTCTATCAAACTTCCAATTTCTGCTTCAATTAAAATTTCAGCATCATTATATTCCTTGATAAGCTCAACTGGGTCTTCCACAACTTCAATCAATTTGGTTTCATTCTCAATCTCAATCTCTTCAACAATCTCATCATCACAATCATATTCCTCTTCAAAATCATCAATAGTGAAACGACATTCGAATTCCATATCTATGGCCTATTTAATTTCATCAAGAATCGTTTGTGATGCACCGGCTTCCTCCAGTTGGTTGTATCGTGCATATAGTTTTCTGACGTTAACACGCCTTCCACCGTTATGCACAATCTCCTCTTTTGGAAAGTGAAGGAAAAACACGATGAAGAGGAGTAGGTTTTGATTTAGTATCATAACTTTTTAGTTCCAAACTCTCTGTCATCTGCACATTACTAGAAAACAATTGATCAGAAGCATAAATATCCTCCCATCCCTTTGATTGCTCACTTATATACCCGTCATAAGGTTGTATATATGTATGAGAGTATCCATAAGGGTCCGCAGGGTATGGTTGGTAGTTGTTATATGAATGAGATTGAAAACCATATTGCTTACCACTATAATATGATGATTGTTCTTGTGCTCCGTACATGTTATTTCCCTAAGGAAACATGACGACTCACAAAAAATAGAATATCAAAACAAAAAATAAAAACAAGCTAAAACAAATAACAAATCAATTAGCAACTGCTCCCCGGCAGCGGCGCCAAAATTTGATGCATGTCGTAACCACAACAAATTAATCAAGATATTTCCCACTAATTAACTGGTAATATAGCGGTACTAAGAGATCGTTCCCACAGAGAGTTGTGTAATTGATAGGTTTTTATATTAGCAAAACAAAGGAAAATACAAAGGGGTTTTGGTTTAAAGTAAATAAAAAGAATAAAACGAGAATAAGATGAAAGAGATGATCAAGGAATCCTTCGCAACCGTAGAATAACAGCTAGATCAGTGGTATCCCCAGAACTCCTTCTATCACTGGATACAGAAGTTCTCAACTACCAGATTCTATGAAATGAACCACCAAGTAGTAGATCACTCAAGGTATAATCCAATCGAACGTTGTTAGAGCATAGATTGGTCGACCTCGCATGCGTTGCTATCTCAAGCATGTTTGTCAGTGTTAGTGATCAAAACTATGAGTCTTGATTTCTAGTCTACATAGCTAAGTCTCATACTAGGATAGAAAAGTGTAGTTTAGCTTGTAGGATCAGATTCTCGCAACAATTATGTCTCAGCGAAATTATCAATGAAATTGCACAATAGCGTCGCAGAACAGTTTCAGAAACAACGTCAGCAAGTATCATGAGAAACATGTGCTAGTCTTGCGAAAATTAGAGAGCTTGCGAAGTTAACATTTGTAAGGTTGCGAGAATGTCGCAAACCATATCCGAAAATAAAGGACATATTAGCTGTCATCCACTATGTATTTCCTTATAAATAGTCATTCGAGTTGTAAAGGAAGGGAGATCTCTTTTGGGTGAGAGACAAGTAAATAGGAGAGAGAAGGTTCAGAACAAATATCATTCTTGATTTTCCTTGTAAGAACATTCAGAATTTAATCAATAAAATTAAGAGCATAAACCTAAAATGAGATGATCAACAATGAAATCATATGAGGGGTATAGTGAAGGATTTCCTGCAACTACATAATGGCGCTAGAAACAGGGACGATTAAAGATTGAAGACTATTCTATAAAAAATTGAAGACTAATATTGAGATTTGTGAAGATTTAAAGTATTTGATTAAGAAATTTTTCATAATTTCTTGAAACACTGTTAGCATTGAAGAAATGGCTAGAAGAAGAAATACATCCGAGAAACCAACTACTATTAGAAGAAGCAAAAGAATTGCTGGAAGAGAAAGAAGTGAAATGGGAGAATCTACTAGAATGATAAATAATAGAGAAAATATAATTCAATTACCAATTCAACAAACACTAGTTCAAGAGAGGAATACAGATTATGACAAAGTGAGCGTACACACTTGGCGATCAAATTCAGCAGAAGAAATAGAAGAAGAGCAACAAAATAGAAATTACAGACAAGAAGAGAGAAATCAAGAAGCAGATGAAGGAATAATTCATGGAGGTGAAGAAATTAGAGCGTTAGAAACATTGAGAAGAAAAATACATGAAGAAAGAAGAGCTGAGGCAGAAGAACGTGCAAATTTAACAAGACAAAATCACGAATTAAGGATGGAGAATATCAGATTGCATAATAGAAGATCGAGAAGTATTACAAAATCATATTCCAGATCAACTAGAAGAGAAATGAGGCAAAATTCACCTACAATCAATGTTGGAAACAATATTCAAGAAGAAATGTCAAATCCTAATGAAGAATATCGCGAAAATAGAGAAATAATTGATGATCGTTACATTCCACAAAATGAAACTTTTGATGATAGGCAAATTGGAGGAAATCAAGAGAACGGGCAAATTAAGAGACAACATAACCAAGATGGCGAAGGAAATCAAGAGGAGGGAAGAAAAATTTTACATGTGAGAGAAAATCAAAGAAATCAACAGACAATTGAAGAAGAAATTGAAAGACATAATGCTGAACAAGCACGTTTAATCTGCGAACGTGAAAGGTTGAGAGCAGAAATGGAAGAGCAAGAGCTTCAGGAGACAATTCTCCAGAACAATCATGACAACCGAGAAAGAAGACGTATACAAAACCGGAATAATGATAATCTCAATGAGGAGTATGATAGAGTGAAGAGAATGGCTGAAAGACAGCGAATTGAGTTGATAAGAAATGAACAAAATTATGGAGGGGAAAATGAACGACATCATCACTTGTGAATTCAAGATAGGGATGAGGAAGAGAATCGCAGAAGAAGACGAGATGAGGATAATGAAGAAGAGATACAAAATTTCGCAAGAGAAGATAGACGTGAACGCAGAAGATGAGAAGAAAAATTAAAGAGACAAATGGGTCAAGATTCAGGAGAAAATAAACAAATCTTGAAAGAATTAGAAGAAATGAGAAGAATGCTAAATAACAGAGGAGAAGTAGGTAGAAGACAATTGGATGAAGCAATAGAAGAAGCTGCGAAAACTGCATTTACAAGGGAAGTACAATTAGGAGGAATACCACCGAAATGCAATTTGCCCGCATTAACCAGCATTTTCGATGGAACAACTTGTGCAATTCAACACATTAAAGCTTATGTGAGGTGCATGTTACAATGGGAAAATCATGATGCGGTATTGTGCAAATATTTCACATCCAGCTTAACAGGAGAGGCGTTAAAATGGTTTGAAGGTATACCAAAGAACACAATAACCTCATTCAATCATTTGCAGACCACATTCTTGGGAGCATATATAAGTAATAATTCCTCACGACCTGGTATAGAAGATGTGTTTGGATTAAAACAAAGGATTGGTGAAAGTTTGAAACACTTGACTAAAAGATGGAGAACTATGTGTAGCGAAATGGATGGCCGTGTAGATGAGAGATATCTCATATTATCATTTATCAATGCTATGTTTGCAACAAACTTGTTGTATGTCCAAATTTTCAGAGTCAAGAATACAATTACAATGACTGAATTGCGAGAACTTCAAGAAGAATACATTGCTTTGGAGGAAAGACAAAACGAAATGGAATCATATCTAGTTGCGAATACCAGCTCACAAGCAGCGAATGCAAGCTTATTAACCAAGCTAATAAATACAGTGGCGAATACTTCGCAAGTACAACAAGAAAAGGTGACAGGTAACAATCAGCAGAAGTTGGTAGCTACGGGAAGTCGAGATCAAGAAGAGTATGAAAGAGAAAGAAATTTCTACAGTCGTGGAGGAAATACCAAGATTCAAAGACTCGATCAACCACAAGAAACTTATGGAGGTCAAAGACCAAACTTTAATAGAGGACAAGGAGGTCATAAGGTAGTATGGGAAGAAATCAAGATGCCACCTTTAAATGCAAGTGTGGAGAAGATATGGGAAGCTATAATCTTGATGGAAAATATACCAACACCGTGGAACATGGGAACGGAACCACCTCCAAATCACAGAAGTCATGAATTTTTTTTTATCATCATTTTCATGGACATACCACAAACGATTGCAGAAATATTAAGAGGATTATTTTGAGAATGATAGATCAAGGAAAATTAAACAACTTTCTGGTAGGGCATCCACAACTTCAACCATTACCACCACCACCAGAACATCACAAAGTGAATACAATGAAAAAGAAAGAAACATTCTTCATAGAAGTTGGTGCAAAAGAAGAAAATCTATTCTGTCACTCTATCGTGCATTCATATAAGACAATTGAAGACTTTCATGATAATGTTTTAAGTCGAGTGTTCGCAAGAGATAATAATGGAAAAGAAATTATGAAATTGCGAAAATTTCGCAAATAGAGGAATGGCAGAAACAGATAATTTCCTTTACCGCAGACGAAGTTCCCGAAGGAGAAGAGATGCATGACAATCCATTGGTAATAAAATTAGAGATTAATCCAAAACCAAAAGAAGATGAGGATGATGAAGCTGAAGATTCATGGGAAATCAATAGAATCTTAGTCGATACTGGAAGCTCTGTGAACATCTTATTTTATCATACTTATAAAACCATGGGTGGAAGAGATGATGATCTTATACCATCAACATATAAGATATATGGTTTTAATGGTACTGCTAACAAGCCTAAAGGGGAGGTTACTATGCAAATTCCATTGAAGGGAATATCTTCTGAAATCTCATTCTGTGTGTTGATGTAGAATCACCCTACAATGCATTAATTGGTCGACCTTGGCTACATGGGATTCTAGGTGTAGCTTCAACTTTCCATCAATGCATCAAATTCCCTCACCCCAATGGTGTAGGAATCATAAAGGGAGATTGGGTTGAAGGAAAGAAATGTTACGAAACTGAGATAGAATCTTGCGAAGGAAGAGCAAACAAGAAGGAAAACTGGCGACACAAAATCAAGGATGTACAAAGAAGTGAGAAGTTGATGGTGGATACAATCGAAAAGAAAGGAGAAGAGATGTTACAAAATCAATGCTAGCTCAGGATAAAAAGGATGAACATACCATTACCAAGGAAGCAGTAGCGAGAGAAAATCATAAAGAAGCAGAGGAGGGCAAAGTAAAAAACAAGAAATGTATGAATGATTAAGTTGTTGCGATAATCTCGCAATAAGTAAAATTCTCAAAAATACATTTGATTGAACAACAAAATTGAGATTGCGAAATTCAGATACAATATTATGAATTGCGAGACTCTCGCAGAGATAATGAATTTTACAGAAAATAATCAGAGAAAAGAATGACAAAAGAGAAAGAGGCGAACCTTTATGGCGTACACCCTAGTTCGCGAATAAAATTTCGCAAGAGGCAAATGTAAGACCTAAAGTACGTCATATTAGGGGGTACCTGTTACATGGCTCAGGGAAAGGCTACACCGCCACCGGAACCTGAGTCATGGAGATTTGGGGTCAATAAAGCCCATCCGGGAGAGGCACCTTGGATTCTCAACTTAAGCATATGACTTAGGTTGGGCGACTAAGGTAATAAGGACTCTCCCAAGGAGTGCAGATCTGATCAAGGCGCCGAGGTACACGGTTGAGTCAAGAGTGCCGAGGGCGTTTGAAGCGTCCTTGCCATTCTTGACAAGTCTTGGCTTATACTGCACTCGGCCCGAAGAAAACCCCACTTAGGGTGCAGTCTCGTAACCATAAGCCCTATAGGTAAAAGGGATAAGAGGCTGCGAAAACAACTGGTTGTTGTTAAGACTGGATGGGAGGAGCTAACCTTGTATGGTAGAAGTACGCCTCCTTGAAGGGGCAACCAGGGGGAAGATAAGGGCGGCACCCTCCATTAGGGAGCTGATAAGTGTCTTAAGACGCAAATGTCATGAGGCTTATTATTCGCAAGGATAATTAAGGCTTGTCATATTTGTGCAACATCCTGAAGAGGCAATAATACAAAAGATAAGAGAGATCAATGGGTTTTCGCATGAAAGTGCGAAGACGTCCTGCGATTTCATCGCAAGACGGCAATGTCATGGGGCTTTATTTTCGCAAGAATATTTAGGCCTGTCATATTGTCGCAATATTCCTGAAGAGGCCATAATACAGAAGAAAAAGTTAAGGCAAGATCAATGGGTTTTGCATGAAAGTGCAAGGACGTCCTGCGATTTTGTCGCAATGACAAGAGGTGGCATAATAAGACCTTTAATTAGGAAGGCAAAATAAGACCACACAGGAATGAGATTTTGAAAAGAAAAAAAATTCACTTCGCAAAAGGTTGCGAAATTATACAATAAGAAAAAGTTTATGAAATCTCTCATTTGGATTCAAATAACAGAGGCAAGTATGGGAATGTATGAAATTAGAAAATGTTATTTGTCTCCATATGAGAGATTTACTCAAAAATTCAAGAATTAATGATTATATTGATTAACTGTATTGCAAAGAAGAATTGTTTTAATTTACGCAGGCCATGAAAGAAGAAACACAAATATACAGAAAGAAGAAATAAATATACAAGTGCTACAAAGAATCAAAGAAGAAATAAAGACTATTTCTTGGTTAATCCTTCATTATCTTCATCAGACTTATTTCCTTCTTCATCTGCGTCAGAATCCTCATCACCATCAGAACTTCCATCACTATCAGATTCTTCATCGTCAGCTTCACTATCAGAGATAATCAAACTGGGAGTATTCTGTGGGATTTCTCTAAAAGACAAGGTAATCAGAATGTGGGATATTATGATCATCACAAACCATCTGGATGGTTTGATTGCGAAAATGCATAGCGTCATTCTTAAAATTCTCAATGGTGATTTGATTTGATTCTTCAATCTAGAATACTTGTCGTTGCGAGAAGAAAGATTCTTTGCGAGTTCCTCCTTTTCAGCTTCAAGTTCTTCAATCTTTTCACGATATTATTTTCAGAATCTGCGAACAAAAGACAACCAATTATTAACTTGATGAAAATCATAAGAAGCAAAAGATTAGTAAAGAAGAGCAATTAGCAACCTTCTCTGTCAGAAATCATGTCTCTAATCAAGGCTGTATGTTCAACTTGGAGACTAACATTTACGCCTAAATCTTTTCTAGCATCATCTAAAATTTTCGCAGCCCAGACAAATTCATCCTCACTACTTATGAGAAGACGAGAACGAATTTGATTTTCCCTTTCGCAGAGTTCAATATTCTTGCGGTTAGCTTCATCTCGCTCAAGTTGAACTTCAAGGAGAGCCTCTTGGAATTTCGCCAAAGCCTTGGCACCTTGATCAGAGATACGATCTTTATCATCTATGAGACCGCTAATTTGGTTCTTAACTCATTGGTTTTCTCTTTGGAATCAATAAGGAGACTTAAATCTGTTGGCTAAGCCTAAACTGGATCTATGATCAATTTCTAAGAGGCGAAATTTGATCTAAGTTCATTTAGAGAAAGAGATGAAATTCTATCATTGAAAAGCTATTTAAGGAATTGTTAAGACGTTCAAGAAGGGTATCATTATCCAAGGCATTAGGAAATGACGAAGAAGGGTAGCTTCATCAGAAAGACCATAAATGTCTGCAAAAAGGATCATTTAAATAAGATAAAACAACAAGATGAATGAATCAAGAGAAAAGAAAAAAGTAATATACCATAAAGCTGATTATTAGCTTGTTGAAGGCTAGAAATTTTGTTCTTATAAGAGGAAGAATCAATTTTTAATTTTCTATTCTTCTCGCGAAGACCTTTAACTTCAACTTCCAATTCTTCATTCCTTTGCGAAATTGAAGATTCTTCTTTTCAAGAATTTCGCGTCTTCTCTCTAGATCTGAGGCAACCGCAAAAGAAGCTTTTCCAGCCTGCGAAAAAAATAAATAATATAGAAAGAGATTTTGAGTTATAACAATGAAGAAGTAAAAAGATAAAAGTATACCAAACTATTGAGAGAATGCAAGAAGTCTGTAGTCACTGATCTAGAAACTCCGCGAAGAGAGCTATCACCATCTAGTAAGGGGACATCACAAAGGGTAGAGAGAGATTTGCAGGTATTTGCGAACTGGCTAACTCCCATTCCTTGTAGAGAATCAGAAAAGAGGCCAGAAAGCTTAGCCATAGAAGATTCGGGTGGAGAATCTTAAGTTGCAGTGAGATCATCATTATCTTCATCATCCTTGTCACTTTCAGAATTTTCGTTAGGAAGAACATTTGAAGGAGAAGAAGAGCGAAATTTTCTTTTCTTTGGAGGAGGACCAGTTGATTTTTCTCTAAGAAGAGCACCTTTACCTTTATCACCAATCTTCGCAGCATCAGCAGATTCTTCTACTTCAGCAATAATCTTCGCACACAGATAGAAGTAAGAGATGGAAGCATGGGAATAACAGTACTATTTAAAGTCATAAAAGAAAATTTCTTACCTCATCTGTATATGAGCGAAGAGCTAACAGATTACTAGACTTCTCAGTCCTGTTATAACTATCTTTTAGTTTTTGGATCTGCGAAATCTCGCAAGAGTTAGCGAATAGAATAGTAAAAATCAATAAAGAAGTATAAAATGAGTTAAAGGGGAGAAGTCTACCTCTTTTTCCTTTTCGGTCCAGGAGAAAACCCAAGGTTGATATGCAGCGAGATTCGCAGGAAGAACGTTTGATCCAGCAATGTAAGGACCCTTTAGCATTAAAGGAAACACACACCATTTGTCATCTTTGGATTGGCGAGGAGTTGTGTTTTTACCAGAATGCCAGTCAATATCTTGCATAAGAATTTTGGATTCATCAATGTTATCTTTTTTTCTTAATCGAATACCCCAGCGAGTATTCTCTTTCTTCATGGAGATAAGTTCGGAATTTTCAAAGAAATTCGCCACTGTATATTTCTCAGCAACTATTTCTAGGTCTGCGAATTTTGGATCCCTAAGTTCACTGGAGTAAAGAGATCCTCTACCAGCACGACGATTAGCGAACTCTAGCATTAGACGGATGCAATCCTCACTTAGTTGGAAAATGGCTCGCGAAAATCCCGGATGAGCGAGAATTTCATAAAATAAAGGAATGTATGGGTTATAAAGAGGAAGAGGGAGACCTGCGAGAATTTTACCTAGCGAAATTATGATTGATTGATCATCACAATTTTGATTGGAGAAAAGCTTGACAGAAAGAATTGATTTGGCATTCACATCAGGAATGGGGGGGAGTGTAAGACCTTTATTAGCAAGATCTTTTTGGACATGTTGTAGATTATTCTCATATCTATGACCACTTGGAGCCATGATTGAATAAAGGGTATGGGAATGTATGGAAAGTAAAAGAATTGAAGCAAGAAAAAATTACAGCGGCAGAATTTGCAGAAAAATGACAGAGTTGCAGAGATGAGAAAATAAAAATAGAAGAGAAAGTAAATAGAAAAGTGAAAAGAGGGAGGGAGAAGAGTATATAAAGAAAATTTACTTCTCGAAGAAATAAACACCATTAAGATGAAGAGACGTGAGAGGTTGAAAAGTAGCGGTTACAGAAGACGTGTCAAGAAATAAGTGGAAGAGCGAGAGTACGTGTGATAAATGTGGAATATGAAAAGATAAGCAGTTGCGACATTTATCACATCATTCTCTACTTTGCAGAGAAGATTTGAGAAGAGGCAAGCTGTAGGATCAGATTCTCGCAACAATTATGTCTCAGCGAAATTATCAATGGAATTGCACAATAGCGTCGCAGAACAGTTTCAGAAACAACGTCAACAAGTATCATGAGAAAGATGTGATAGTCTTGCGAAAATTAGAGAGCTTGCGAAGTTAACATTTGTAAAGTTGAGAGAATGTCGCAAACCATATCCGAAAATAAAGGACATATTAGCTGTCATCCACTATGTATTTCCTTATAAATAGTCATTCGAGTTGTAAAGGAAGGGAGATCTCTTTTGGGTGAGAGACAAGTAAATATGAGAGAGAAGGTTCATAA
Source organism: Papaver somniferum (assembly GCF_003573695.1). Classification (NCBI taxonomy): domain Eukaryota; kingdom Viridiplantae; phylum Streptophyta; class Magnoliopsida; order Ranunculales; family Papaveraceae; genus Papaver; species Papaver somniferum. The sequence continues at coordinate 1,032,173 of NW_020621936.1, read as the reverse complement.
AAAAGATCATTCTTGATTTCTTTATTTTCCTTGTAAGAACATTCAGAATTTAATCAATAAAATTAAGAGCATAAACATAAAATGAGCTGATCAACAATGAAATCATATGAGGGGTTTAGTGTAGGACTTCATGGCGATTCATCATACAACGACGAAGATCTACTCAAGGAACCGTGGAACTTCATCAACAAAAAGGTATGTGGAGACTTGAACTTATCTATCACTCAAAAGTTTATCTCTTTTATCTCCTACTTCTTATGAGACAAAAGTCGTATGTTATATAGACTGGATCATACACATTTGATATTTCGATCCGAGTATATCTCGCCTATCTATATCTTGAAATCATGTGTTGGTAAAGCGTTTCGCTTTGATCAGGTTTATCTTCGCCTAATGACGAAAGTCATATTGTTTCAATCACTTTGAAAATCGCTTTGACAAGAAATAGTGTAACAACTATATAACGTCCTCTAAGAATGTTTCAATGGTTGGAATGAGAGTTTAGGTCAATATAACCAATGATGGATATAAGCATTGTGTGGTAACACATATGTGCATAAGTTATATTCCTTAATCCGAAGTTTGCGAACTTTGTTGATTGAGAGAAACCGGAGGAATTGGCTTTGCCAAGTCCGTGAACTCAGTCCGCGAACTGACGGAAGTTCTTGTTCCGAGAATTTCTGCTGGGATTCCAAATTCGTTCGTGTAGTAGAAGTCCACGAACCGGCGGAAGTCTCCTTGCCGAGATTTTCTGCTGATTTTGGAAAACTCTGCTGGTTGCCTTAAGTCCGCAAACTTGCTTGCGTACTTGAGTGGGTTATGATCTAAAGATGTGCTCTGAACATGAAATTTAAATTATTAAGGAATGCAGTATGCAAACCTTGGCTATAAAGTTCATGAGCCGATTCAATCGAATCGAATCATCTTTGTTTCAATTGTGTCTTGTGTAGTTACATAAGATCTCATAGCAATTGAACAACTCTCTAACTAGTTCATTTGAGTCAATTGAACTAGTTATGGTGAAGAAGAACAAGGTTAATATGAAATGCTCATATGGTTGACCTTTTGGGTTACTATGTTGAACCAAAATACATGTACACGTTTGGGCACGGTTTTCACAAACCCAGTAAACGTATATCTCAAGTGTGTGTGACAAGCTAAGTTTTCGATCTAACGGTTGAGAAATATTAGCTTGAATCTAAATCAGGTTTTCATCTAACGGTGAATATTGATTGCTTTGTAACTAAGGTAAAACCCTGATTTGAAGACTATATATAGGAGACATCTAGCATTGGGCAAAACTAATCCCCACACCTCTATGTGATACTAGTGCGCTCGCTAGAGTCGATTCTCCTCTAACCTTTGGTTTTCTTCTCTAAAACCAGGTTAACGACTTAAAGACTTCATTGGGATTGTGAAGCCAGACCGATACTACTTTTATCGTAGTTGTGTGATCTGATCTTGCATCTTCTATCGTACGAGTACAATCTTTGATTGGCTTGAGATCGTGAGAGTTATCCGATAAGAAAAATAAAAGAAGTCACAAACATCTTCGTCTCACTGTTTGTGATTCCTCAACATCTGCTTGTGTAGTCAAGAAAGATCGTTCTGAGGTGATTGATTAATCTATGATGTTCTTCGGGAATATAAGACCGGATTATCAATTGGTTCTTGTTCACCTTGATTTCATATCTTAAGACGGAACAAAAACCTAGGGTTTTTCTGTGCAAGACAGATTTATCCTTTGATAGACTTTTCTGTGTGAGACAGATTTATTTATTATCAAGTCTGCGATTTTGGGTTGCAGCAACTCTTGGTTGTGGGTGAGATCAACTAAGGGAATCAAGTGCGCAGTATCCTGCTGGGATAAGAGGCGTAGAAGTACAACTATACCTTGAATTAGTGGGAGACTGATTTGGGTTCAACTATAGTCCAGTCTGAAGTTAGCTTGAAGTAGGCTAGTGTCTGTAGCGGCTTAATACAGTGTGTATTCAATCTGGCCTAGGTCCCGGAGTTTTTCTGCATTTGCGGTTTCCTCGTTAACAAATTTTTTGGTGTGTGTGTTATTTCATTTTCCGCATTACATTGTTTATCTTTATAATTGAAATAATACAGGTTGTGCGTTAAAGTTTAATCGATTAGAGATCCGACCTTGTGGATGTTGACTTCATTGATTAACACTTGGACATTGGTCTTTGGTACCATCCAAGTTATTCCTTGTATTTGATAAAGACTCGCTATTGTTTTTATCTTGAGTAAAAATCAAATCAAGAGAGAGATATTAACTCCTTGAGATTCTTTTATCTAGATTGAGTATGACTGTCTAGTTGATTCTCTAGCAAAGTATTTCAGAGTTAGTCCATACAGATTGCTAAGAGAAATATTGGGTGGTGTTGTTAGACCCCCGCTTTTTCAATTGGTATCAAAGCAGGCAAACATACTAAGACCTCATCAGTCTGTGTTTGTAGCGATCTGACTCTATGGACAGAGGTGTTATCTCTACTAACGTACCACCAGTCTTCGATGGCTCTAATTACTTATGTTGGGAAATTGCTATGCGAGCCTTCATCCAGTCGCGTGATTTTCAATCATGGGTATATGTTGTCAATGGCTATGATGCGCCTGTTGTTGCAGCTGGAGACGTAAACGTTCCCAAGAATATTGGTGAATATAATACTGCCGAGATTCTTGCTGCAAATCATAATTCTGAAGGATTAAATGCTATCATATATTCCATTGCCCCAAGTCTTCAACACCATGTGTCTAATTGCACTAGGTCTAAAGATGCTTGGGATATCATAGAAAGCGTATTTGAAGGTAACTCCAGTGAAAAGGAAGCTAGGATTCAAAACCTTAATTCCGATTGGGAAAACCTTCGTATGTCAGATGAAGAATCATTTGATGAGTTTAATCACAAAGTGACTGAAATTGTTAATGCATATTTTGCATTGGGTAAAACCTGAAAAGGACATTGTGATGAAAATTCTCAAAGCTGTGAACATGTCTCCTCTTTGTGCTTTTGATAGATAGAGCAATTCGCAAACATGCTCTATCAATGACTGAACTGCTTCCTTGACTGGTGCTTCAGAAATAGAGAAAGTCCTGACAAGAAGAGGATCTATGTGTACTCCTTCGGCTCCAAGGTTAAGTTCTCCTGACTCAACCTTTTCTCTGAATATGCATTTAAAAACTTTGCAGCTACTTGTGGGGTGATTGACGAACCTGTGGAATCGGCAGTAACGAGGATTTTCCATGTATTCCTCAGTTGGGTCTCTCCTGACGTATGGCAATTTGATTGCACCATCTTGGATCCAGGCGTCTAATAGTTCGAGCACTTCTCCAATGGGGAGAGGAAAATCAGGTGCATCTGTGCGTTGGCCAGGAGCCTGTGTCTCTGGTTTGTCCTTCTTTAGCGTCTTTGGAGGAGCTGCAGCATGCTTGTTCGGGGATTCAGTCTTGCGCTTGCTCCCTTCTGCAACATCGTTTGTAGAGGACTGCAGGTTGTACTGCTTTTTGATCAGGCGTCTGCTTCCTCAATTGTCATGTGATTCTTCAGTCTTTGTGGACTTTGCTCTTTCTAACAGAGCAGGTGCAGTGGTTTCTGATTTCTTCGCGGCTTCTTGAAGTTCTGAGAAATTCTGGAATCGAAGATTCTCCAGTAAAGCTCTGTAGACCGGGAGCATGTCGTTGATACACAAATATACCAGTTGCTGCTATGTGACATTTGGGTCATGACAGTCCAGGGCCTGGACTCTGAATCTTTTCACGTAATCATTGGGATTCTCACTGACCCTCTGGAACATTCTTCCAAGATCAGAGAGAGTGACTTGCTCTGACACGAAAAAGTACTTCATGTAGAAGGCATTGATCATTTCTCCCCAGTTGTTGATAGTCCCCGGTGCGATGTTGTTCTACCAGGTGTATGCTCTGCCTTCAAGGATTTTGAAAACTCTTTGAGACGAACAACATGGTTATGTTCATGCTCTCCCAAGGCTTCGAGAAAACGAGAGACATGTTCTCGAGCATTTCCAGTTCCGTCATACAGAGTGAAAGTTGGAGAAATGTAACCTTTTGGAAGGGGAATCCTCTGCGTAGCGGCAGGATAAGGAGGTTGGTGACAATGGACATGTGATGTCTTGTCTTTTCCACGGTTCTCCAGAAGGCGCTCCACGTATTCCCGAGTAATGAAATTTGATGGTTCCTTTGCTGATGAATCTGCAGCTTTTCCAGTTTCATCATCATCCACTGTATGGATTGGGATTACTTCAGGATCAGCAACATCTAAGGATTTCTCCTTCTCTTTTCCCTTTTCTTGAGTCTTCTCTGTCATCTTATCAGTAAGAGTTTTGAGATAATTACACAGCTCCTTCTGTGTAGCAGCCATGTTAGTCTGATTCTTTACGAGAGTCTCCTGCACTTTGATAAGATCAGTAATGGTGGGTGGTGGATTTCCTCTGACTTCTTCAGGGCGTCGACCGAACAGGGGATGACCTTCAGCGTGAGGAAGAGTAATGTCACCACCGTCAGTGTTGGAGGCCGGAATCGTTTCCGGGATATTCTGATTGTCATTGTTGTTGTTGCTAGTACTAGCGTCGTTTGTGTTGGAACTTGTAACTAACCCAGACCTAAGACCATCCATCTTGTGAAATCGTGAGATTGCAACCGAGAGATTAATATCCCACTGTGGTCGCCAATCTGTGAGTGGGGAAAACGATTTGCTGGTTTTTACGGAATTAAAGAGTAGACCGTGTGGAGACTCCTTGAACCGAGCGAAATGTTGAACCTTACACAAATGCACTGCAAGAAGGGAGTGCTTTAAGTTCAAGAGATCAATCTGTAAGACCCCGGCCTAAACCAAGAACAATGGCCGTTCCAGAGTCAATTCGTCACAAGAGAGGATGGTTGATTTGTAGGAGGGAAGCTGAGAAATGCGTGAGATAAATGGTGATCTGAGATTGTAGGTGTGTTGTGAATTCAGCGTGAAAATGCTCTGAATGATTGAATTTTTCTCAATTGAGAGTAATTTATGTGAGTTCGTGTAGACGAAAGATTGTCTGTATGAACTTTTGATGAGAAATTGCTCGTTTTGGCGAATGTTGTTCGAATGTTCGAAAACTTATGTCTTTTCAATCAGGATTCAGAGACATTTTATAATGCCGTAGTTGAAAACACCATGATCCCATGAAGTGTGACATTTGTTGGAATCAGAGAATGGGAAATGAGGAAATCATGTTAAAACCAATTACTCATCGTGCGGAGACTTGGTTAACTTTCCACCCACTACTTTGCTGACTCTTCCAACTGATTGCACGACTTGATCACATTCTCATCGTGGGTGAACACACGTGCCGTAGACCGCCAGACCAAAACCCTAGTTAATATCCCCCCATGTGACACGATTGAAATATCGTGATTGTGGAGTCAGTTGCTGACTTTATGGGACGATGAGTCCGTGTATTGGTGAGTTGAACATGATTAGAAAATGTTTCGAAACTCATGAATTTAATGTGTCTGCTGAGACGAGGTATCATCATAACCTAAGACGAGCAAAACCGTGTTGCTAAATTGTTGAATATTGATAGTTGAACCAATATTCTTTGATTTGAGCAAATATTGCTAGTCTGAGCGAATATTGCTAATTGAGTAAATATTGCCGGTTCGAGCGAATATTGCTAGTTCGAGCAAATATTGCTAGTTTGAACAAATATTGTTCTTTTGATGAATTGTTGGTAGTTGGACCAAATAAAATATTAATTTAAGTTACTGACTGCTGAGTCGAGCAAAATAAATACGAATGTTAATCATGGAATCAACATAAAATTATCAGAGTGTTCGAATCTGCTCAGAATCACGTTTCTGCAGAGTTCTGGATTCAAAACCCCAATTTTACCGAGATGATGATTTACTGCAAATCACATAGGACCGGCTACATGGGATGACGGGTTCACCATATAATTCCCAAATGCTCGAATGAGCAAAAATACCAAAGTCTCTTGAGGACCAGTTGGTGAAAGAATGATTAAATGTTGATTTAATCATTTACTAAAATAATGCTCGTGTGAGCGACAAATCATAAAACCTGATGTAGAAAATATGAGGGACCGACCAAGAGGTCATGAGACCGTCTCTTGGTGGTCGTGGGACCAGTAGATGGTCGTTTGAGTGAACTTCCAATTGTTTGGAAAGAGTTCGAACCTAATATGAGCAACTGAGCAAATTAGGTTAAAATCATTAAAACATGCGGGACCAGCTGTTTGCAAGCCTTAGGTTCACCCTTGGTCGGTCAAGGGGATGTGACCGTGTCACCATGATGTCCGTGCTTCAGTCCTGAGAATTTTGATATTTTCTGGTACACGTTTGAGCAACATTTGGAGAAAATATGAAAAATCCATGGTTTTGCTGAAACTGGGAAAAATACATGAGATGATGAAAATAATAAATAAACAAGGAATCACAAGGTGTTGGACCGGCCACGGCTAGGGCATGGTCGGTCGGCTGACACGCGGTCCCGCATGCTTTTCCCAGTTTTATGTGCTTTTATGTATTTTTCGATGATTTAAGGGAAATTCCATGAAACTGGAGAGTTTGGCGAAATTAGGGAACTTCCATGAGATGAGAGACATAAATTAAAATATAAAATAGGGAATGGGAGTGTGGGACCGGAAATGGCCGTGGCATGGCCGGCCGGCCAATGGGCGCGGGTCCCAAGGCACTCTTCCCAATTTTATGTAATTTTGATGATTTTAGATAATTTTCATAAAATCAAAGGGATTTGTTGAAAACCAAGATATTTTTTTGAAATCAGGGAGTTTACATGAAATCAGGAAACAAAACACCAAATAATAATAAAATAATGGGCGTGTAGGACCAGCTAGGGCATGACCGGGCCGGCTAGAGCCCGGTCCCACAAGTTTTCCTATTTTTTTAATATTTTCCATGATTTTAGAGAAAATACATGAAATTAGGTAATTTTAGGGAAAATTCATAAAATCTAGGAATTTTCATAATTTGAGAAGGAATAATAAAATAATGGGACGTGAGGTGTGGGACCGGCCACGGCCAAGGCATGACCGGCCGGCCGGCGGTCCCGCGACACCTTTCCCTAATATCATGTGATTTAGATAAAATCATGTGATTTAGATAAAAATACATGAAATTAGGTAATTTTCATGATTTTAGGGAAAATTCATAAAATCAAGGAATTTTCATAATTTGAGAAGGAATAATAAAATAATGGGACGTGAGGTGTGGGACCGGCCACGACCAAGACATGGCCGAGCACCCCGCGGCACCTTTCCCTAATTTTATTATTTTTGATAAAATCATGTGATTTAGATAATTTCTTTGAAATAAAGGAAATTTTCTCGAACAAGAGGATTTTCATGAGATCGTGAAGATAGTAAAAATATGATAAAATATAAAATTGGGCGCGGGACTAGTCACGACATGACTGGACGGCTGGTGAGCCTAGTCCCCTGGCGCTTTTGCTTAATATTTTATTATTATTATTTTCCCTTCCTATTTTGCATAGGTTCCTCGTTCGTTCGTATTTTTGAAATGCTCGTTCGTGCATTCAAAATGCTGGTCTGTGCATTGTCCGCTAATTACACTTGCACCATTTTTGTCAGGGCTTATTTGATGCTCAGATGCCTGTTTCGTTGAATATTAATTACTAACCCGTGGAATTCTTCTGGGAAGAACCACAGATTGAAGTAACGAAATATAACGAGGAATCGTAGAATATTGCTGGATATTCAGGCGATTGATTGACGACTCGTAGAATATTGCTGGATATTCAGGCGATGGCTCGTAGAATATTGCTGGATATTCAGACGATTTAAGATAATTAATTGCTGGCTCTATACTAGAAGGGATTCCTGTCTAGGAGAATTAATTATCTGAGGGTTGAGCAATATGAACTTGCTGGAGTGTCATATTCCTCTTGCATAGTCGGGGAAAACTTGGTTACATCCCGAAGACGTTGTCGCTCTATACTAGCAGACATGCTGTCTAGGAGCCGCCCAATCTTTCGAGTCTATACAGTATGAGATGTGTCGTGGCCTCAGCTGAGAGACTACACATCTACATCTTCTCTGAGAGACTTTCTCCATCAGAGGTGGCATGAGATTTCATGCATAGAGACATGAGTATCGATACTCATCCGATTGCCGGATCCGGAGTAATTACTGAAATTGCTCAGTATTCATGAGATGTGTCGTGGCCTCAACTGAGAGACTACACATCTACATGTACTCTGAGAGACAGCCTTCTCAGTCAGAGATTTTATGGAATGAGCTTTCATTCTTTTATGAGAGACACGAGCCTCAATACTCATCCGATTGCCGAATCTGGAGTATAGTTTTACAATTCTACCCTTTGTCGAAAATCCACCATCTACATTAAGTCCCCTGCTTACTAAGGAATAGTCATGTTCCTCAGTCAGCATTGAATGGTGATTTTCCAGGTACAGACAAGAATAAGTAATTGAACTTAGTCATAAGATAAGATATTACCGGATTTCGACTGATTGAGAAAACCATGGTTTGAGCGGAAAACTCTATGGGATAATAGAACATCATCCAGTGAACACAAATTGATGTAGAACCGCTGGTTTGATGGTGGAACCTTGGTTGGTTTAGGATTCACGGGCCGGGACCAAAAGGAAATCCTTATGGAATTAGGTTTTGGAAATAAAATTAGGTATAAAAGGGAATTAATCCTCTCTTCTTCTTTTTTTTCCAGAGTTTGATGATTTGATGAGTTTTTCATGCTTTCACTATGTCAAAATTCTATACATGTGTATATGTTGATGTGAGTTTTGTAGAAAAACCCTTGTTTTATCAAACATATGTTCGTTTGATCGTTAGTTTTGAAAACTAATAAAAATCCCTGATTTATGAGAGATTTCTTTATATATGTGGACTTAGGTCCAGTGATAAAACTTAGTGTATGAGATTTCATATGAACCAAGATTTTACCTTAATAGATGTGAGCTTTCACGAAACCGAAATAAACCCCGTATTAGAGGATACTGCTCATTCGAGGAAAATAGACATATATATTTTTATGTATGTAAATTTATGTCCAGTGATAAAACTTTATTTATGAGCTTTCATGAGAATAAGTATTTTATCATAATAGGTGTGAGCTTTCACAAAACTATCATAAACCTTCATTTTTTAATAAAACGCTAATACGAAGGAGAATAGATTTTTTTTTTAATATATATGTAGCCGTGACATATTTTATGTGAAACATGATGACATATTTTATTCACATGGATTTGTTCTTATTAGATAAATTATGAAAATTTATATGAACAAATTGCATTAATTATTGATTTGTAAAATCAAGACATGGGTTTTGAGTAACCTTCAAACTAGACAACTTATTTATGATGAAGTCATGTATTATTGTAAATTTCATAGTTCAGTTGTGTGAATGTTCACGTTATGAAAATTATGTATATGATTTGATGAGAAAATCAATTTTGAAGGTTAATAAAGTTTTGTTCGTTACTGCAGGTTTCAAGGAACGAACTAATTTTGTGTGTTAACTCTTGTATTGCAATCACTATTGTTAGTGAAATTGAAAGAGGTAAGAGTTCAAGATTTACCATTTGTAGATACCGGCTTTTTAATTTGCATGATTCCATCATCTTATTGAATTCGCGGATGACTGAAACATTGTGTGGATTTCACAGCAGCTTTGCGAGGATGTCTGATTCTCCAGACAATGATGCTTCCAGAGATGAAAGGTGTGCAGATGATGATATCTCCATAGAGGAAACATGTACGGACGATACTTCCGTTGGTGAGAAAGACGAAACACCTGGAGTCAAGAATGTCCCAAACATAGATGACACATTCTTTGAAGTTCCGGAGCCCGAAAATCGTCTCAAGTCCCCGGTATATCTCCTTATGATCAATCCCAGGACGGTCACTCAAAAGAAATTGGTGACTCATCGTGATGCTATTCGGTTCTGTCTTGAACGAGGACTATTCCAGGATTCAATGATTAAATTCAAGCTTTCTCGACGCCCCTTAGATAAGTTCTCGGGATGGTCTAGACACATGCTAGGATTTCCTTGTGTTAGAGCTATGCTGGATAGAGCACAAATTACCAGGGTCGTTCAAACATCTGGAGATTTGTATATCTTTCATGACGCACGAGGTATTGTAGCTCTTCTTGCTCGCTGGTGCATCCCAACTCACACGTTTATATGCAGCTGGGGAGAGTTCACTATTACCTTGGAGATGTAGTTGCTTTATTGCATCTTCCAATTACAGGTAACTTTCCTGAAGAACTTTGGACAGCGGAAGAGAAAGCAGTTTCCAAAACTTTAACAGCTGAGATGGATAGAATCAACAAGGTTTTTGGTAAAGGTTGTTACGCTCATTGGTTGACACATTGGTGGCCACGAGACGTCCCTCTTGATGAACCCGACGGTATGTTGTTTATTGCTGCTTTCTTGTGCTTATGACTGTCTAGGGATGTGTTTGAAGATGCAGGTACCTTGTTGAAGTCGTTTGTAATTCCTTTCGCTATTAAGCTGGCTCAAGGTGAACAACTTTCGCTAGGTAGCTTATTCTTGGGCTCTTTATATTATAACCTGGACTCTTTAGTCGTAGACTCCAGTGTTTCGAACGTCTTCATGAAGATTGAATGCTACGCCAACACGATGTTTCTCCAAGCTATGATGTGGGAGCATTTCGGAAACTATGCACTCATTCCCCATAGTGTCTTACAAAGTCTGAACTCTGCTGATGCTCGACGTATCTTCCATGAGAAAGACAACTCTAGGATTATGTGCTGGTCTACGAAGCAAATTCAGTCCAAGACACGCTTCATTGACGTATTAGATGACGAGTCTGAGTTCAACTTCCGTCCTTGGGTGGTGGTTCCTCCTCACGTTTCTCAATTGACGACTTTCACTGTTGGAGAAAGTAAGTATTTGAAATCTGGTGCTAATTTGAGCGATGGCGGAAGATCTTTCATGCTGAGTTGCACTCCCGGTCATCTAATATCAGCAACGTATGGAGATTTTTCGGTGGAGGAGTATAACATTGACAGAGCCGCCCGTCAGATGGGTATGGACCAATGTGTTCCAACCTTCAGAAGGAGAAGACCATCAGTGAAACAACTTAAGACTTTCTTAGATCACACACATGATGAAGGGAGCTCTTATTGGTTCCCTTGTGTTGATCGAACTAAGTATGTGACTCCAGGCTACATGGAATTCTGGGATCAACAGCTTGAGCGTCTTAATGATTATGTGACGTCCGTCCAACCTTTAGTGAAAGATCCCCCTTCTTCTGAGATGAGTGCCTCTCGTCCCAGACTAAGGAATATTTCTGGTGGTGACAAGCGAAAGACATCTCCAGGAGGTTCACCAGTATGTATTCTTTTGCATATTCCTCATACAACTCGTATAATCGTCTTTAATTATCACATCAATTTCTTTTGCAGGAGGGTCGTGCTGTGAGACCTCGAATTGAAGTGAATTTCTCAGAGGCGGAGGCAATTTCCCACGGTAGAGAAGGCAGGAGCAAGAATTGCAAGTTGTTTCCCAACACCATAAAGTCACAGTCGCCTTTTTTGGTGAGTTGTTGATATTTTTCCGCTGTGACTTCTTCCATCCGCATTATCAGGATCTCAAAACCAATATTTTTTATTTGGTCACAGGACTTTGCTCCGTCTAGTATTGACGGTCTTCGATTCTCTGCTGCTGGGCAGACGACTTCTGATTTGAACGTTGAAGAAGAAGTCGTCGTGAGTAATTTCCTTTACCATCAGACATAAATGTTTCATGTGAAAATACTAACTACTTGATAATATGTCCAGGAGGATGTTGTCATGGAGATGGAAAGTGCTGATGTTCGATCTTCCTATGAGAATATAGACGAAGGCACTTCCAAAGATTCGGAGCCAAATAGAAGTAATGAGCCCCTTGTCGTTAATACGGACAATCATAATTCCTTGAGTACTTCGGAGACCCCCAAACTGAGTATATACCCTGCATCCTCTTCATATAAGTATGAAAGTGATGATTTGTGAATGAATGAATGAGAATCCATGTGTATATACGAAAAACTTGGTCGAACTTCGTCGTCAGAAAATTCAGAACCCAGTTTTTTACCAAAAACGCCGTAAAATCTTCATCTGGAGTCGGATTTTCATGATCTGCATATGCATATTCAAGCCCGGAAAATTTCCAAGCTTTAGGAAATAAGAATTTTAAGTTTTGAGCACGTTTAGGTCCTGAAAAAGACGAAATAGTAAACTTCCAGGAGACTTTTAGAACTTTTTCAGATTGTATGTTGCCCGATGTTTTGATCACACCTCCTAGCTCGTTCGACCAATTTCCATGAAATTTTGACATGTTGTAGAGGACTTCCATACGAAGATAATGGTATATAACCCAACTCTAGAATCCACACCAATTGCTCCCAGTTCGTCATTGAATACAGGAAAGTGTAAAATTTCTTCAGCTGAGTTTCTTTGAAAACGTGTTTCATGACTTTGATGCTACTTGTACACATCTTAGATGTATGATAAGGAACTTAGATGATGTTAGTTCACTTACTATCTTAGTTTTATGATTTTATTGGATTTCTCCTATTGAATCATTCCCATGTAATCTTCGCATTAGGTGCCTAACAACGAAGTTGGGAATCATGAATCTAGTAATGATGGTTTGGGCAATCCAGGAGTTGTTGATGGAAATACTTCCATATATGTGCCTCAAGATGATGAAGTGATGGTCGTTGATGCCATGGAGGTAGAAGAAATTCCAATTGTGCCTCAGATGGTGGAACCCGAACCTGAAATAGCAGAAGCTACTTCCTCTGAAATCGTCTCTATGGTTATCGATGTTGCTCCAGTAGATGAGAACCAGATGATAGTTCACGAGTATCCTACTGCATGGATTTCCTTTGATCCTCAATTTGGTGAGTTACTCCCATATCACCAGCTTGTTGGAGGATTTAGCGTTCCCATCGGATATACTGCTATGTACAAGGAACTGTGGGAAATGTATGGATACATTGTTGTTACTCAGGATCCAGGACGCATTTATTTCTTGACGAGACAAGTAGAATTCATCTTGCGTGTTATAAATGATATCCGGATTACAGCCAGAAATGCTGTTACCCAAGACATACTCTTTGATTGGGAGTATAACTTGAAGAATGCTGAAGATCTTGGCTTCAATCTGAAGTGTCTCCGTCAAAGACTTGAAGTTATCAGGAAAGCAGTAAAGGGTGATGTTCCCTTCCCTACCAGTGATGCCGTGTTGAAGAAGATCAATGAAGTTGCCGAACTAACCAGGAAGCTGGAGGCGGAAAAGGCAGCCTTGAAAGTCTTGGAGGGGGCAGAAGAGCAGAAATCTTTCTTTGATGGCTTTCTTTAGTTTCCTTTCCATAATATCAAGAACATTGAACTCTGTGAGAGATGTGAGATTTTATTTGGGTTTTGATTCCTTGATAGGTGTCGAGTCTGTGACTGAGAATTTTCTTTGATTTTGGATTTGATAGAGATTTTCTTTAAGTAAAGTGAATTGAATTTCTGATAGATTGTTGAATTCAAATACTGATTGCAAGTATTGCAAACGTTTTGGAGGGTTGAAATACAATTAAAGAAAATCCTAAATGCCAAATCCAGATACCAGAGTGCTAAAACGCCCAGTACCTCAAATGCCTAATAATTTCAGATAAACGCCTTAAGCCAATTCTCGTGAATTACTGGCAGGGTTCTACCATCTGTGTTGATCAATTTGTAGTATCCTCCAGTTATGGACTTAGCAACCATAAATGGTCCTTCCCAATTGGAGCTCCTTGCAGAGTGGAGATCTCGTTTAGCCGCCTTGAAAACCAAATCCCCTTCCTTGAATTTGTTTGGTTTAGTAGTTCGCGCCTTGAATATCTTTTGCTGATTCCATGGTTGTGGCACGTATGGACATTCATGTAGAGGAGAGTACCCAGCATACTGTATGTCGTGCTTAGCCAGGTCCTCAGCAATAAACCTCTTGATAGAATGACCGACTTGGAGAAGCTCTGAACCCAATCATTGGGTATAATATTGGCGGGGTGAAGTTATCTATTCATAAATTTTGGTAATTGCTAAATCGTTTGTAGGGAGAAGTCCAATCAAAGAATCATATTTGAACATTGGTAATATTGGAGCATGAAGAGGAATAAGACTTGCCTGAGCTTGAAACCTTTTGACAAAGGTATGTGGATTTTCCCCAGGTTCTTGTGTAATTCCCATCAAGGTTTTTACTTCCTCCAGATGCTCAAACGGTGGGGCGTCCTCTACTTCTTCTTCTGACTTGAAGTCTTTGTCGGCGACAGAGTGTGTTGAAAGCTTTGAAGTTACCCTTCCAGCATGAATCCAAGTTCTTCCAAGGATCATGTCATATCCAGGATCTTCTCGAATTATGTAAAACTTGGTCTCAGTGCAGACCAAATTATCCGTGACTTTGAGAATGATGAAGCCGTATGCATCTCTGGAGATTCCTTCGTGGTCTCTGATTTCTATGGGAGCATGAGTAGCCTCTTGTCGAGTAATGCCAGCAGCTCTGAGAGTTTTCAAAGGGATGATGTTGACGGCGGTGCCGACATCAACAAATGCTCTTTTGAATTCATTTCATTTAATATGCACGGTGGTGAGCAGTCCCCAGTCATACATTCCTTTGTCGGTGGCTGATGGTTCAGGAGGTACTTCTGGAATCAGTAGGCGTTTCCCAGAAACTATGTGGTTCAAAGCTGTGAACATGTCTCCTCTTTGTGCTTTTGATAGATAGAGCAATTCGCAAACATGCTCTATCAATGACTGAACTGCTTCCTTGACTGGTGCTTCAGAAATAGAGAAAGTCCTGACAAGAAGAGGATCTATGTGTACTCCTTCGGCTCCAAGGTTAAGTTCTCCTGACTCAACCTTTTCTCTGAATATGCGTTTCAAAACTTTGCAGCTACTTGTGGGGTGATTGACGAACCTGTGGAATCGGCAGTAATGAGGATTTTCCATGTCTTCCTCAGTTGGGTCTCTCTTGAAGTATGGCAATTTGATTGCACCATCTTGGATCCAGGCGTCTAATAGTTCGAGCACTTCTCCAATGGGGAGAGGAAAATCAGGTGCATCATCAGGAGCATCTGTGCGTTGGCCAGGAGCCTGTGTCTCTGGTTTGTCCTTCTTTAGCGTCTTTGGAGGAGCTGCAGCATGCTTGTTCAGGGATTCAGCCTTGCGCTTGCTCCCTTCTGCAACATCATTTGTAGAGGACTGCAGGTTGTACTGCTTGTTGATCAGGCGTCTGCTTCCTCGAGTGTCACGTGATTCCTCAGTCTTTGTGTACTTTGCTCTTTTTAACAGAGCAGGTGCAGTGGTTACTGATCTCTTTGCGGCTTCGTGAAGTTCTGAGAAATTCTGGAATCGAAGATTCTCCAGTAAAGCTCTGTAGACCGGGAGCATGACGTTGATACACAAATATACCAGTTGCTGCTATGTGACATTTGGGTCATGACAGTCCAGGGCCTGGACTCTGAATCTTTTCACGTAATCATTGGGATTCCCACTGACCCTCTGGAACATTCTTCCAAGATCAGAGAGAGTGACTTGCTCTGACACGAAAAAGTACTTCCTGTAGAAGGCGTTGATCATTTCTCCCCAATTGTTGATAGTCCCCGGTGCGATATTGTTGTACCAGGTGTATGCTCTGCCTTTCAAGGATTTTGAAAACTCTTTGAGACGAACAGCATGGTTATGTTCATGCTCTCCCAAGGCTTCGAGAAAACGAGAGACATGTTCTCGAGCATTGCCAGTTCTGTCATACAGAGTGAAAGTTGGAGAAATGTAACCTTTTGGAAGGGGAATCCTCTGCGTAGCGGCAGAATAAGGAGGTTGGTGACGATGGACATCTGATGTCTTGTCTTTTCCATGGTTCTCCAGAAGGCGCTCCACGTCTTCCCGAGTAATGAAATTTGATGGTTCCTTTGCTGATGAATCTGCATCTTTGTCAGTTTCATCATCATCATCCACTGTATGGATTGGGATTACTTCAGGATCAGCAACATCTGAGGATTTCTCCTTCTCTTTTCCCTTTTCTTGAGTCTTCTGTGTCATCTTATCAGTAAGAGTTTTGAGATAATTACACAGCTCCTTCTGTGTAGCAGCCATGTCAGTCTGATTCTTTGCGAGAGTCTCCTGCACTTTGATAAGATCAGCAATGGTAGGTGGTGGATTTCCTCTGACTTCTTCAGGGTGTCGACCGAACAGGGGATGACCTTCAGCGTGAGGAGGAATAATGTCACCACCATCAGTGTTGGAGGCCGAAATCGTTTCCGGGATATTCTGATTGTCATTGTTGTTGTTGCTAGTACTAGCGTCGTTTGTGTTGGAACTTGTAACTAACCCAGACCTAAGACCATCCATCTTGTGAAATCGTGAGATTGCAACGGAGAGATTAATCTCCCACTGTGGTCGCCAATCTGTGAGTGGGGAAGAACTATTTGCTGGTTTTTACGGAATTGAAGAGTCGACCGTGTGGAGACTCCTTGAACCGAGCGAAATGTTGAACCTCACATAGATGCACTGCAAGAAGGGAGTGCTTTAAGTTCAAAAAATCAATCTGTAAGACCACGGCCTAAACCAAGAACAATGGTCGTTCCAGAGTCAATTCGGTCACAAGAGAGGATGGGTTGATTTGTAGGAGGGAAGCTGAGAAATGCGTGAGATCAATGGCGATCTGAGATTGTAGGTGTGTTGTGAATTCAGCGTGAAAATGCTATGAATTATTGAATTTCGCTCAATTGAGAGTAATTTCTGTGAGTTCGTGTAGGCGAAAGATTGTTTGTATGAACTTTTGATGAGAAACTGCTCATTTTGGCGAATGTTGTCCGAATGTTCGAAAACTTCTGTCTTTTCAATCAGGATTCAGAGACATTTTATAATGTCGTAGTTGAAAACACCATGATCCCATGAAGTGTGACAGTTGCTGGAATCAGAGAATGGGAAATGGGGAAATCATGTTAAAACCAATTACTCATCGTGCAGAGACTTGGTTAACTTTCCACCCACTACTTTGGTGACTCTTCCAACTGATTGCACGACTTGCTCACATTCTCATCGTGGGTGAACACACGTGTCGTAGACCGCCAGACCAAAACCCTAGTTAATATCCCCCCACGTGACACGATTGAAATCTCGTGATTGTGGAGTCAGTTGATGACTTTATGGGACGATGAGTCCATGTATTGCTGAGTTGAACATGATTAGCAAATGTTTCGAAACTCATCAATTTAATGTATCTGCTGAGACGAGGTATCATCATAACCTAAGACGAGCAAAACTGTGTTGCTAAATTGTTGAATATTGATAGTTGAACCAATATTCTTTGATTTGAGAAAATATTGCTAGTCTAAGCGAATATTGTTAATTGAGTAAATATTGCCGGTTCGAGCGAATATTGCTAGTTCGAGCAAATATTGCTAGTTTGAACAAATATTGTTCTTTTGATGAATTGTTGGTAGATGGACCAAATAAAATATTAATTTAAGTTACTAACTGCTGAGTCTAGCAAAATAAATATGAATGTTAATCATGGAATCAACATAAAATTATCAGAGTGTTCGAATCTGCTCAGAATCACGTTTCTGCAGAGTTCTGGATTCAAAACCCTAATTTTACCGAGATGATGATTTACTGCAAATCACATAGGACCGGATACATGGGATGACGGGTTCACCATATAACGCCCAAATTCTCGAATGAGCAAAAATACCAAAGTCTCTTGAGGACCAATTGGTGAAAGAATGATTAAATGTTGATTTAATCAGTTACTGAAATAATCCTCGTGTGAGCGACAAATCATAAAACCTGATGTAGAAAATATGAGGGACCGACTAATAGGTCATGAGACCGGATCTTATTGGTCATGGGACCAGTAGATTATCGTTTGAGTGACCTTCCAATTGTTTGGAAAGAGTTCGAACCTAATATGAGCAACTGAGCAAATTAGGTTAAAATCATTAAAACATGCGGGACCAGCTGTTTTCAAGCCTCAGGTTCACCTTTGGTCGGTCAAGGGGATGTGCCCGTGTCACCATGATGTCCGTGCTTCAGTCCTGAGAATTTTGATATTTTCTGGTGCACGTTTGAGCTACATTTGGGGAAAATATGAAAAATTCATGTTTTGCTGAAACTGGGAAAAATACATTAGATGATGAAAATAATAAATAAACAAGGAATCACAAGGTGTGGGACCGGCCACGGCTAGGGCATGGCCGGCCGGCTGACACACGGTCCCACATGCTTTTCCCAGTTTTATGTGATTTTATGTATTTTTCTCTGATTTAAGGGAAATTCCATGAAACTGGAAAGTTTGGCGAAATTAGGGAACTTCCATGAGATAAGAGACATAAATTAATATATAAAATAGGGAATGGGAGTGTGGGACCAGCAATGGCCGTGGCATGGCCGGCCTGCCAATGGGCGCGGGTTCCAAGGCACTCTTCCCAATTTTATGTAATTTTGATGATTTTAGATAATTTTCATAAAATCAAAGGGATTTGTTGAAAACCAAGATATTTTGTTGAAATCCGGGAGTTTACATGAAATCAGGAAACAAAACACCAAATAATATTAAAATAATAGGCGTGTGGGACCGGTTAGGGCATGGCCGGCCGACTAGAGCCCGGTCCCACAAGTTTTCCTATTTTTTTAATATTTTCCATGATTTTAAAGAAAATACATGAAATTAGGTAATTTTAGGGAAAATTCATAAAATCAAGGAATTTTCATAATTTGAGAAGGAATAATAAAATAATGGGGCGTGAGGTGTGGGACCATGACCGGCCGGCCGGCGGTCCCGCGACACCTTTCCCTAATATTATTATTTTTGATAAAATCATGTGATTTAGATAATTTCTTTGAAATAAAGGAAATTTGCTCGAACAAAAGGATTTTCGTGAGATCGTGAAGATAGTAAAAATATGATAAAATATAAAATTGGGCGCGGGACTAGTAACGGCATGACTGGACGGCTGGTGAGCCTAGTCCCCTGGCGCTTTTGATTAATATTTTATTATTGTTATTTTCACTAATTAATAATAATAATTATTATTATCATTTTATTTTTGCATAGGTTCCTCGTTCGTTCGTATTTTTGAAATGCTCGTTCGTGCATTCAAAATGCTGGTCTATGCATTATCCGCTAATTACACTTGCGCCATTTTTTTCAGGGCTTATTTGATGCTCAGATGCCTGTTTCGTTGAATATTTATTACTAACCTGTGGAATTCTTCTGGGAAGAACCACAGATTGAAATAACGAAATATAACGAGGAATCGTAGAATATTGCTGGATATTCAGGCGATTGATTGTCGACTCGTAGAATATTGCTGGATATTTAGGCGATGGCTCGTAGAATATTGCTGGATATTCAGACGATTTAAGATAATTAATTGCTGGCTCTATACTAGAAGGGTTTCCTGTCTAGGAGCATTAATTATCTGAGGGTTGAGAAATATGAACTTGCTGGAGTGTCATATTCCTCTTGCATAGTCGGGGAAAACTTGGTTACATCCCGAAGACGTTGTCGCTCTATACTAGCAGACATGTTTTCTAGGAGCCTCCCAATCTTTCAATTCTATATAGTATGAGATGTGTCGTGTCCTCAGCTGAGAGACTACACATCTACATCTTCTCTGTGAGACTTTCTCCATCAGAGGTGGCATGAGCTTTCATGCATAGAGACATGAGTCTCGATACCCATCCGATTTCCGGATCCGGAGTAATTACTGAAATTGCTCAGTATTCATGAGATGTGTCGTGGCCTCATCTGAGAGACTACACATCTACATGTACTCTGAGAGACAGCCTTCTCAGTCAGAGATTTTATGGCATGATCTTTCTTGCTTTGATGAGAGACATGAGCCTCAATACTCATCCGGTTGGCGAATCTGGAGTATAGTTTTACAATTCTACCCTTTGTCGAAAATCCACCATCTACAATTGTGTCGTTAAGAAAATCTTGTCTCATATGCCTGATCGAAAAGAGACAAGATTGAGTGCTGATCCAGACTTCAGAAAAGTTTTTCCTTCTTTTCTTTGATTTGTTATTTTTTTCTATCAAATAAAAGAAAGGGTTATTATCGACAATTCTACTCTTTATAGGGTTTTAGAGTTGGGCGTATGTGAACTTGTCAATAGGTTTCGAACCCTACATTCCTTTTTCCCTTTTGACATCCTTTATAAGACTGCTTGTTGAGTTAAGTGATTCCATCACATAAATCCAGTTGTTCATAATTGTTCTCAAAGCACTATGTCATCAGATGGAAAGGATGTCAACATGATTGTTAAGCCATCAATCAAGGAGAAAGAGAAATCTCCTGTTTCTAAGTCCCTGAAAAGAAAAAGAAGGAATACAAGAAAACCCAGGGTTGTTCCTTCTAACTCTCAGAAGTTTTCTGATGTTCTTGATGAGTTAAAGGAAATAAGAAGGGAGATTTGTGAAATAAAGACTTTCGTGTCTAAATCCTTGGAAATTCAGAGGACTCTAATTCGACCTCTTCATCCAAGACAGTTCGTGGGTATTGACACTTATCTCCGTGAACCTTGTGTCTCGATGGCTGTCGATAACAAGGAGTTCGGGAATGATAAATAATTTCTCAAAGGAATTATTGCCTAGTATATCTTCTTTTTGGATTAGTTGGAAGAATAACTAGCGTTTTGAATAACGAAGATTGTGACTACACATAGCTATTTTTTTTCATCTTCTTATGTTAATTTTTTAGGTTTATAGGTTTTAAATTCTAAAAATATTTGGAGGATGATGTTATTGCAGTATTAATCTGTTTGATTTTGAAGTATTGCAATATTTTTATGGGATATGTATTGTTTGCGTCCGTGAACTTGAAGGTCCCATATTTTGTCAAAAGTAAAGTCGTTCATGAATTGGTATTCGTATTAATGAAAGGACGAATGGACTTTTGACAAATACAAAAGTTATGCCTATGCGGTCATTTACTTGATGGAAAATAGGATAAAATCTTTTGTGTGACAAGGATAAAGTCTATTATGTCATTATGCATATAGTGATGGAAAGATAGAATAGATCCTTGTATGTATTCTGTGGTATTGATCTTCTTTGATTCATTCTTTTTGTATTACCGTGAAGGCTCCATTGTGTGTCTTATGTTGAGCACGATACAACTAAGTCAATTTTTCTTATTGGCTTTGTTGGTTGTTCCATAAGATGCTATATGTTGAGCATTATGAACTAAATTAATCATCTTGGTTGGTTATTTAGTTATTTGCTCTGAAAGTCTTCTTTTGTCGAGCAAAACTTTTGACAATTAAATTGATTACTTTCGAGATTAGTTTGGTTGTTTGTTTTCCAATTAGATTAATTATGGGTTCTCTTGTAATTAGTCTAGTTGAGTTTTCATATATTCCACAAGTTCTTGTGTTGAGTATATGAACGACTATACTAACCATGTTCTATTGGTTAATGTAGTCATATATTCCGTAAGGTTTTCCTTATATTGAGTATGTGAACGATTAAGTTAGTCATCTCCGTAGGATTACCTTAGTCGTAGCTCCATAAGTTTACTTATTGGTGGGCCCGGAAAAGTGTGTAAATATGAAGAGCAATGAAACGCGGGCCTACAGTAATACCGCAAGTGCACGGTCGTCAGTTGTAGCTCGTGCAAGTACGGGTCGATCCACAGAGACTGGGAGTGTTTTGGAGTTTTCTATCTATTTTGGGCTCCTAAATTGTTGTTGGTTAACTATGAAGCCTTTTGGGCTTTGGGCTTAGAGTACCTTTGGATTATAGGCTTGTTTGACAATGAAGTGAACTGAGCTTGGGCTCAGTTGGTCTTGAAGTGCACTAGGCTTGGCCTTTGAAGTGCACTGGGCTTTGAGTGTCAATGGGCTTCTAGATTAACCCAAGACTGAAATGGGCTTTGTAATGAATCTGGGCCTCAGTAGTCTTTGAAATGAACTGAACTGAGTTGGGCCTTAGGTTTCTAAACAGATACAGTGGGCTTTTGTAATGACTGGACTTGTAGCCCAGAATTGAACTGGACCTGGAGCAGCAGCAGTGGTGGCTTCAGCAGCAGCAGAAGCAGTGCACAGCAGCAGCAACAGCAACAGCAAGTAGTAGCAGCTGGGGGAGAACTGGCAGCAAGGCCAGTGAAGGAAAAGGGCATAAAAGCCAAAAAGACCTAGTGCAGCTGGAGCTAAACAAGGCAGCAGAGCACTAGGCCAAGGTAAAACATGGATATTTACAATGGCAAAAGCAAACAGCACAAAAGTATTATGAGAAGGTGACAGAACAATGAAACTAAACAAAGAACAAAAGCAAAACAAAATGGAACAAAGTGAAAGTGAGAAGGTGACAATGAAAGTGATAAAATGTGAAACAATGAACAAGTAAACTAAAACAGCAAAGAAACTACTAGGTGATAACAGTGACTGGAAAAGTGACAGTGACACAAAGAATGACAAAGAGATAAACCAAGTCCTAAGCCAAGGGCAGTGGAGATGAGAAATTAAGTTAATAGTGAAGTAGAAACAGTGAGACAAAATGGTAATAGGGCAGTGGCACTGAGGTTTTTGATTTCACCTCAAACTTATGCTAATCAATCTTCAATGTGACTCAAATTTCTGCCTCTTGTTCTTCCTATGGGATATCCTAATTACAGCTAAAATACTTACCAAAGTACTAATTGTCTGATTAAAGTACAACTAGTCAAAGGGCTTAGCAACAACTGTGCATGAGCTGCAGCACCATTAGTCACAAGGCTAGCCTAACTAAGTGCTTAAATTATGATTATCCTGCACAATTTCATACCACAAAACTCTTCTCTACATATCAGTTAACTAGCATTCACATCAAGCTTCATCTTTTTCCTCAGCAAGGTGACAAACTAAAACATGGTAAAACTGAAATTAAAAGAAAACAACAACAATAACCTCACAGTAACAGTTAACAGTGGATAAAACAAGAGCAAAATATGAACAGCACAAAGATTGGAGAGACTGGCTAATCCAGCTCTCCCAAAATCAGACCAAATGACACTGGCTATTCCAGCATACCCAAAACATTACACCCTCACTTCCTATTTATAATCAGAACACCCAATTAGGGTTTTTACACCAAACCCCCAAATTTAACAAAATTAGGGTTTATAGGAATTTGGGAAAAACTCACCATACCCTCTGAATTTGTTGTCCCCTCTGCAAATTGACGCCAACCCATGATCCCAACTTGACTATGCTACGAACCCATCAATTTCTTGCGTCTCTGAAAGCCGTCTGCCATTTGTACTCAAACCCTAGTTCTCTTAGATGTATCTCATAGGTGATGAATGAGATAAAGGTGAGAGAGATAGAGTCTAGAGTGATGTTTATGGGGGAGGTTGTGTGGTTGGAGAGACTCGAGATGGTGAAGAGGTACAGGAGCTCGAGAATGAGAAATTGCAGAGCTCTGCAATGGTCGGGGAGAACGATAGTTTTGGGGAAAGGAAGTGTTTGGCTGAAGGTGAAGATATTTGATGTTTAGGTGTTGGTCAGGTGCAGCGGAGTTTGATGAACAACGAGTGGAAGGCGTTGGATCATCAACTTCAGATTGAATCTAACGGCAAGATAGAAGAAGGCTCTGATCGACCGTTGGATTAAGTGATACAACGAAGCTGACGGCTCCAGATGGAGTTAGGTGCTGTAGTGTTAGACAGGAGTTTCAGACTTTGATGTACGGAGATGCTGCGACCGTAGGATGCTGAGATGATCCAATCTGACGGCTAGAAAGGGAAACGGGTATGGATATAGGAAATGGATTTGGGTGAGGGTTTTGGGCCTTGGGTATGCCAAGCCCATATCTTCTTTAAGAACAATTTTTCCTCTTCAAGCCCACTTCTCGTTGATCCGGCTCTTGCAAACATCATTCTTCGCTTCCTCCTAGCGGGAGTCTTTGCCGTTCCTTTGCTCTTTTCGCTCCGTGAGATAACCAGGCTTTATTTAGTACCTAAAAATGCAAAATTAATTAAGAAAAATATTTATTCTTGAAAACAATGAAAATACAGAATATGGGATAAAATGTAGAATTAGTGCACAAAAGGTGAGTTAAATGCCAAGAAAAATATATAGAAATATGCACTTTTTAGCACTCATCACTTATGTTGAGCACAATAAATTAAATTTATCATTTTTGTGGTTTAATTTAGTTGTGTATTCCAATTAAATTAATCATGGGTTTACTTGTGATTAATTTGATTGAGTTTTGGATATAGAAAATCATTTTTCTATGATTTTTGGTGTCCAATTAAGAATCCTTCTTATCTTTCGAAATTAAGGTCGCTCTTGTTGTTCTCTCGGGAATGACATCAAATGGGGGAGAGTTCTTTTGAACTTGTGCTTAATGGTAATATCTTGCGGGGTGTGCGGCTGTGGAATTTTATAGGGGTTATCGTGTATCTTAAAACTCCTTGATGAATGCATTTAGCTTCGAATTTATGATTGCATCTAAATTAAGTTGGTATGTATTTTTTCTTTTAGTCTATGAAACATCTCTTCTCGGAAATTTCATTAGCAACCCGTTCTTGTACCTTTGTCAATTTTCTTGACAAAAAGTGGGAGAATTAATGTGTAGTTCTACTACATATACATATGGTTTTCGGATCATTGTATAAGGGGGAGTGGTTTCCATGTGAGATGGAGTATTGACTAAGGGGGAGTGATACATATCACCGTAGTATTATTGTTAAAGTCGTGATACAATTGGACTTTGATGTTACATAATAATACTATGTCACTGTATAATGATGATCGAGAATCTCGATTTCTCTCATTGTTATAACTATGGATCTTCAACGAAGGTGATGCTAAACTTACAACCTTTGGGATAATTGGAGTACTTGGTAGGACGAAGATTTCATGGAACGTTGAAGATCAGACTATGGAATATGAGCCACTAAAGTTTATCTTTTTTGTATTCCATATGTATTAATAGTTTTGTCACTAAAATTGACAAAGGAGGAGATTGTTAGAGCATAGCTCGGTCGACCTCGCATGTGTTGATATATCAAGCATGTTTGTCAATGTTAGTGATCAAAACTATGAGTCTTGATTTCTAGTCTACATATCTAAGTCTCGGACTAGGATAGAAAAGTGTAGTTGAGCTCAAGGACTTCATGGCGATTCATCATACAACGACAAAGATCTAATCAAGGAACCGTGGAACTTCATCAACAAAAAGGTATGTGGAGACTTGAACTTATCTATCATTCAAAAGTCTATCTATTCTATCTCCTACTTCTTATGAGACAAAAGTCGTATGCTATATAGACTGGATCATACACATTTG
Source organism: Papaver somniferum (assembly GCF_003573695.1). Classification (NCBI taxonomy): domain Eukaryota; kingdom Viridiplantae; phylum Streptophyta; class Magnoliopsida; order Ranunculales; family Papaveraceae; genus Papaver; species Papaver somniferum. The sequence goes on along the minus strand of NW_020621936.1, from coordinate 1,006,810 downwards.
ATATTTCGAGCCGAGTATATCTCGCCTATCTATATCTCGAAATTATGTGTTGGTAAAGCGTTTCACTTTGATCAGGTTTATCTTCACCTAATGACGAAAGTCATATTGTTTCAATCACTTTGAAAATCGCTTTGACGAGAAATAATGTAACAACTATATAACGTCCTCTAAGAATGTTTCAATGGTTGGAATGAGAGTTTAGGTCAATATAACCAATGATGGATATAAGCATTGTGTGGTAACACATATGTGCATAAGTCATATTCCTTAATCCGAAGTTTGCGAACTTTATTGATTGAGAGAAGCCGGAGGAATCGACTTTGCCAAGTCCGCGGACTCAGTTTTACGAACTCAGTCCGCGAACTGACGGAAGTTCTTGTTCCGAGAATTTATGTTGGGATTCCAAATTCGTTCGTGTAGTACAAGTCTGCGAACTCAGTCCGTGAACCTAGTCCGCGAACTAGCGGAAGTCTCCTTGCCGAGATTTTCTGCTGAGTTTGGAAAACTCTGCAGGTTGCCTTAAGTCCGGGAACTTGCTTGCGTACTTGAGTGGGTTATGATATAAAGATGTGCTCTGAACATGAAACTTAAATTACTAAGAAATGCAGTATACAAACCGTGGCTATAAAGTTCATGAGCCGATTCAATCGAATCGAATCATCTTTGTTTCAATTGTGTCTTGTGTAGTTGCATAAGATCTCATAGCAATTGAACAACTCTCTAACTAGTTCATTTGAGTCAATTGAACTAGTTATGGTGAAGAAGAACAAGGTTAATATGAAATGCTCATATGGTTGACCTTTTGGGTTACTATGTTGAACCAACATACACTTACACGTTTGGGTACGGTTTTCACAAACCCAGTAAACGTATATCTCAAGTGTGTGTGACAAGCTAATTTTTCGATCTAACGGTTGAGAAATATTAGCTTGAATCTAAATCAGGTTTTCATCTAACGGTGAATATTGATTGCTTTATAACTAAGGTAATACCCTGATTTAAAGACTATATATAAGAGACATCTAGCATTGGGAAAACTAATCCCCACACGTCTGTGTGATACTAGTGCGCTCGCTAGAGTCAATTCTCCTCTAACCTTTGGTTTTCTTCTCTAAAACCAGGTTAACGACTTAAATACTTCATTGGGATTTTGAAGCCAGACCGATACTACTTTTATCCTAGTTGTGTGATCTGATCTTGCATCTTCTATCTTACGAGTACAATCTTTGATTGGCTTGAGATCGTGAGAGTTCTCCGATAGGCAAGATACAAGAAGTCACAAACATCTTCGTCTCACTGTTTGTGATTCCTCAACATCTGCTTGTGTAATCAAGAAAAATCGTTGAGAGGTGATTGATTAACCTAGGTTGTTCTTCGGGAATATAAGACCGGATTATCAATTGGTTCATGTTCACCTTGATTTCATATCTTAAGACGGAACAAAAACCTAGGGTTTTTCCGTGGGAGACAGATTTATCCTTTGATAGGCTTTTCTGTGTGAGACAGATTTGTTTATTATCAAGACTGCGATTTTGGGTTGCAGCAACTCTTGGTTGTGGGTGAGATCAAATAAGGGAATCAATTGCGCAGTATCCTGTTGGGATCAGAGGCTTAGGAGTACAACTGTACCTTGAATTAGTGGAAGACTGATTGGGGTTCAACTATAGTCCAGTCCGAAGTTAGCTTGGAGTAGGCTAGTGTATGTAGCGGCTTAATACAATGTGTATTCAATCTGGACTAGGTCTCGGGGTTTCTCTGCATTTGCGGTTTCCTCGTTAACAGAATTTCTGGTGTCTGTGTTATTTCCTTTTCCGCATTATATTGTTTATCTTTTATAATTGAAATAATACAAGTTGTGCGTTAAAGTTTAATCGATTAGAGATTCGACCTTGTGGTTGTTGATTTCATTGATTAACACTTGGACATTGGTCTTTGGTACCGTCCAAGTTATTCCTTGTATTTGATAAAGACTCGCTATTGTTTTTAGCTTGAGTAAAAATCAAATCAAGAGAGAGATATTAACTCCTTGAGATACTTTTATCTAGATTGAGTCTGACTGTCTAGTTGATTCTCTAGCAAAGTATTTCGGATTTAGTCCATACAGATTGCTAAGCGAAATATTGGGTGGTGTTGTTAGACCCCCGCTTTTTCAAACGCTTTAAGCTTTATGAATTTAGGTTGATCCCAGTAGTTGAACTCTTAGATCAAGGTCCACTTGATGATGTTGTCTTCACTCGCAATTGCTCCACAAAATACCTCTGTATGGTATCGCGATTTCTACTTGTGTAGAGAGTCAATCGACGATTACTTATCTTATAACTTCTACTAGCAATAAAAAATGATCAATAGGCTAATCTAGTTGCGCACCCAAACCAATATAAGAATCAATCATAAACCCTAGATATAGAAAAAACAATTGATGATAATTAAAACTTCAAACAAACTTGTATTAACAAATCAGACTTCACGTCTAGAACATTGAATTCATCCTTAATCAACAAAGGTTTAGCAACTCATGATTACACAATTACCCGGTTTCCCCCAAAGGGGTAAACCCTAGGTATTTAATGAAGAACGAAAGTACAATATGAGATGTGATATGTGTAGAGATCCCCTCTAATTGTTGTGGAAGTCCTCTTATATAGTTTTCATGAGATCTAGGTATTAGAATCCATCCGGGACCGTGTTCCTTGATTTGGAAGTCAAAATACGTCAAAAGGGACCCCATAGGTTTGTCTCAATCGGCATTGTCGAATACCCAAAAGCAATGCCGAAATTTGAGATGTAGATTGCAGTTTTACGTCTCGACTGTTTTGGTCGTAACTTCTTCGTCCAAACTCGGAATGACTTCATTCTTTCGCCGTTCTCTTCATAATTGAATTCTCTTCAAGATGGTAATAAGAAATCCTTAAGTTGGATGAGTTGAACTTGGTATTTTAGTTCTTCTTATGATCTTGAGCATTCTTTGCTCATTTTCGTCGCACTTCTTCCATTTCTTTCGGCTTAAGACACTTGGATCTTTCGAGAACTTCACTTTACAGCTCTTTTGCAGCCTTTTCACTCTTCTTAGGATGATTCACCTGATTTGACACATAAACTAGAAATAATCATAATAACAAGTAATATGCGAATTATAGCTAAAACAAGTATGGAATTGACATTTTAAACATGTAAATTAAGCACTTATCAGAGATACCATCATCCATCCTCAGATCGCTACAAACACAGACTTGTAAGGTCTTAAACGTGTTTGCCTGCTCTGATACCAATTGAAAAAGCGGGGGTACAACAACCACACCCAATATTTCGCTTAGCAATTTGTATGGACAAACTCTAATATACTTTCTAGAGAATCAACTAGACAGTCAGACTCAATCTAGATAAAAAGTATATCAAAGAGTTTATATCTCAATCTCTCGATTTGATATATACTCAAGCAAATAGAAATCTGCGAGTCTTTATCAAATACTAGAGAGATAACTTGGATGGTAGCAAAGACCAATATCCAAGTGTCAATCAATTTAAATCAACAACCAAAAGGTAAGATATTATAATTGATTGAACAACACACAACCTGTGATATTTCAATTATATAACAAAATATAATGCGGAAAAGAAATAATACAGACACCAGAATTTTGTTAACGAGGAAACCGCAAATGCAGAAAAACCTTGGGACCTAGTCCAGATTGAACACACATTGTATTAAGCTGCTACATACACTAGCCTACTCCAAATTAACTTCGGTGTAGTTGAACCCCAATCAATCTCACACTGATCCAAGGTACAGTTATGCTCCTACGTCTTTGATCCCAGCAGGATGCTACGTACTTGATTACCTTAGCTGATCTCACCCACAACTAAGAGTTGCTACGAACCAAAGTCGAAGACTTTAATAAACAAATCTGTATCACACAGAAAAGTCTACGGTAATAGATAAATCCGTCTCCCATGAATATACCTACGAGTTTTGCTCCGTCTTTTGATAGATCAAGGTGAACATGAACCAATTGATAAACCGGACTTATATTCCCGAAGAACAGCCTAGTATTATCAATCACCTCACAATAATCTTAATCGACGCAGCGAAAGAAGATATTTCGGAATCACAAACGATGAGACGAAGTGTTTGTGATTACTTTTATATTTTTCCTATCGGAGATATCAATCTCAAGACAATTATTACAATTGTACTCGTACGATAGAAACAACAAGATCAGATCACATAACTACAAGAAAGTAGTATCGATCTGGCTTCACAATTCCAATAAAGTCTTTAAGCCGTTAACCTGGTTTAGAAGAAGAAACCAAAGGTTAAAGGAAAATCGACTCTAGCTTAGTACAACTAGTATCACACAGAAGGTGTGGGGATTAGGTTTCCCAGTTGCTAGAGTTCTCCCTTATATAGTCTTTCAAATCAGGGTTTGCAATCAATGTTAGCTTGGTAACAAAGCATTCAATATTCACCGTTAGATGAAAACCTGATTAGATTCAAGCTAATATATTTCAACCGTTAGATCGAAAACTAGATTTTTACACACAAATGAAATGCACGTTTCTAGGCTTGTGTAACCGTACCCAAACTTGTACATTTGTTGGTTCAACAATAATCAACCAAATGGTTACCCATATGATCACTTTCATATCAACCATATCCTTCTTCACCATAAGTAGTTCAATTGACTCAAATGAATTAGTTAGAGAGTTGTTCAATTGCAAGGAAATCTTATGTAACTACACAAGACACAATAGAAGCAAAAACGATTTGATTCACTCGAATCGGTTCATGAACTATATAGCCACAGTTTGCAATTTGCATTCCTTAGTTTATATAAGAGTAAATTCAAAAACATCGTTTTTAGATATAACCTACTCAAGTTCGCGGACTGGGTTCGCGGACTTAAGTTCCCGGACGGAGTTCGCGGACTTAAGTTCCCGGACGGAGTTCACAAACTCCAGCAGAATTTCTCAGGACGAGAACTTCCGCCAGTTCACGGACTTGGATCATGCCACCATGCTGGTTCTCTTGATCAACAAAGTTCGCAAACTTCGGTTCAAGGAATAAGGACTTATACATATATGTGTTTACACAACAATTCTTATATCCTCCAATGTTTATATAATCTAAACTTTCATTTCAATCATTGAAACATTCTTAGAGGACGTTGATATTCTATAGTTGTTATTCACAAACTATTTTTCGTCAAAGTAAGCAATTTTCAAAGTTATTGAAACTTGTCATGACTTTCTTCACTAGGTAAAGATGAACTTGGTTAAAGGAAAACTTACCAACACATATTTAGAGAAATAGAGGCGAGATAAACTCCGCTCGAAATAACAAATGTGTATAATCTAAGTCTATATAGCAAATCGACTTTTGTCTCAAGATAGGAGATAAATAGACTTTTGAGTGATAGATAAGTTCAAGTCTCCACATACCTTTTAGTCGATAAAGATCCACCGGTTCCTTGAGTAGTCCTTCGTCTTGTATGATGATTGCCATGGAGTTCTTGAGCTCAACTACACTTTCTATCCTAGTCCGAGACCTTAGCTATAGTAGACTAGAAATCAAGACTTATAGTTTTGATCACTAACATTGACAAACATGCTTGAGATAGCAACGCATGCGAGTTCGACCGAGCAATGTTCTAGCACATATTATGTTGGGTATTTTTTTTATATGTGGAAGCATTTTTGCTTTAGCTAGATTCATCTTATATTCTTGACGAAAATCATGTTGATTATTTCAATATCTTGAAAATTGCTTTGATGCTAATAGTGTGTGAAAACGACTATTGTCATCCTTTAAGAATGTTTCAATGATTGAAATAAAGAGTTTAGAATCTTGTAACCATCTTTGGATATAAGCATAGTGGAAAAGCGGGGGTCTAACAACACCAACCAATATTTCACTTAGCAATCTGTATGGACAAACTCGAATATACTTGTAAGAGAATCAACAAGACTCAATCAATCAAAAGTATATCAACGAGTTTATATCTCTCTCTTGATTTGATTTACTCAAGCAGGAACTGCGAGTTCTAATCAAATACAAGGAATAACTCGGATGGTACCAAAGACCAATATCTGAGGATCAATCAATGACAATCAACAACCAAAGGTTGGATTACTCTAATTGATGATCTAGCGCACAACCTGTATTATTTCAATTATAAAGATAAAATAATATAATGCGAAAACGGAAATAACACAGACACCAGAAATTTTGTTAACGAGGAAACCGCAAATGAAGAAAAACCCCGGGACCTAGTCCAGATTGAACACACATTGTATTAAGCCGCTACAGACACTAGCCTACTCCAAGCTAACTTCGGACTGGACTGTAGTTGAACCCCAATCAGTCTCCCACTGATCCAAGGTACAGTTGTACTCCCTGATGTAGTTTTGAAAGTGGTAGTAAAGTTCGTTCAACTCGGACTTGATAATATTGGGTTCTAGACTAAAAATAAAAATATAAAATATATATACAAAAGGTTTGTCACAATGTCGAGAGAGACTGAGACTCAGGATTCCACCAAATTCCATTCATGTGATTCAAATAATAATTCCAATCAATTATAGATCAAATATTAAAAATATGGACTCTTATTCTTTGCCAAAAAGTAGATTTTTGAAAAGCAATGATTGTAAATCAAAAGCATGATGTATCAAAAATACATAGACCAAGCATACACCATCAAACGAAATCACACCCATTCAATAAAAATCATAAATCGATTAAAAATCAATGCAAATAGTCATAAAAGAATTATTAGAATTACCACATGCGTGAAATAGGGCTTCCTCCGTCATCCTAGTGTTTGGGTTTAGCTCCTCATATTAATCAATTGCTCAAAATACATGTTTATAGCCCAAAAGTTGATTAAAAGATGAAATAGTGCTAAAGCAATGAGTTTAAGACTGCCAGAAAGGGTCACAAAAGAACGATAAATTAAAAGTGATGCTACGCTGTTGTTTTAAGACCGTCAGCCGCTGGTCGTAGTCACTGTTGAAGAACGACTGTTAGTGAGGGTCTGTTCTTCGTGTTCTTCAGCAGCAGCAGCAGCAGAAAAATATTTTGATCAAACTCTGATTTCTTATTCTATGGCTCTCCTAAGGTTCCCAAACTTTCGACACCTCTTCTATATGACCCAACCAATCTATTTATATCAAAAAGACCGATTAAATCTCTCCAGAATCTTGCAAAATCTCTTCCTTTCTCTTCACGGCAAAGTTGCGGCAATTTCGTGTTTTAGAGTTTCTACGCGTTTCTGAGCTTTCCTTTTGATTCTAAACTCTTCCTTAGATATATATGAATCTTTGGGAAGGTTTATATCTCTTTAGTCTCTCTAGAATTTCCTAAAACAAGTCCCACACGTGACTTTCCATATTTTGCTGTTGAGGTAAAAACCCGTCGATTGAGCCCAAATTAATCGTTTCCAACACCCATATTAGATTCCTAGACCCATAAGGAGTCTATCCTATGAAAATCAGAGGTTTAGTCGACCTAAAACTCCTCCAAATCACGCACAACAAATCTTCCAGAGATGTTTCTCTTTTCCCTCCAATTTCAAAATTCAAAAGATGAAGGTGACCTCCCCCTAGTAATTAGGTTACCCCTTATCCAGGGTGATGCGGTCCGCATAACACTTGTCCCTTGGGTGCCTTTGGTAATTTTTCTGGGATGTTTTCAACACTTTTTCGGGGTTCCTCCGAGGTATTTCTGGGGTGTCTCTGGCATACTTATGGGTTGCTTCTGGTACATTATCTACGGAGGTTCAAATGCCACATTTTGAGCCAATTTCGCCGCAAAAGCTTATTTCTCCAAAAACACCTACAAAGACATAAAATAACCAAATAAGTACAAAATCGAGCACTAACAATATATACAATTGGGACAAATTAGACACATAAATGCGTCTATCAAATACCCCCAAACTTATTATTTGCTAGTCCCGAGCAAATCAAAACTATAAAATAAAATCCTAACTCACTGTCGCAGGCATCGTCGATTGCATTTAGCGTATGCAATAAGCCTTTAAACCCCTAGGTGTCCCTAGTGGCCGAGTTATAGTCTCGGGAGGGCTTACTAGAGATATACCTACAAAACCTTAATACTCCAGACCCTAGCTATCTACAACGAACCTTGGAAGGCACTAAAGAATCTCCTTGGTTGGCATACTTATTGACTACAAGAGGAAGTACCCTGATGCGAAATTCCAATTGATGTACACGAGTTTGCACTCAAGCATACTAAAATTCATATATAAGTGACAGAGCTCTACTCAGATAGTTGCACTATGGACATCATATTCGGAGTCAAACTAATCACATGGAAAGATTAAGAAGATGGATATAGAGAAAAACATATATGGTTTTGATGTTTACTAAGTGAACGATGTTTCCCATATCTGTCTAAAGGCCTCCGCCAAAATGAACCTATACTAATGGATTGAGGTACTAGTCTGACTAATATCAACACACTGGCATATACAAGGGAACCAGTGGTCGATAACCTAACTCTAGGTCAACACAACTGGCATATACAAGGGTACCAGTGGTCGACTTTATTGAATTTATTCCTTTTGGTCAAATGGTCTGGTCTCAATTTTATTTTATTTATTTTTTTCAACTTTTTTTTTTTCTTTTTCTCTTTTTTTTTTCTTTTTTTTTTCAATTTTTTTTCAATTTTTTTTTTCTTTTGTATCTCAATCACTCTAATTCACCCTAGCATTGGTAACAAATTGAATCGTGAGCCCCACCTAATCACTTAGAGAAACATAGTTTAAAAACAAAACAAAATAAAAATAGAAGTGAAAAGGACTCAACGAGATATGGTGAAACTATCATGTTATTACTAACACCTGAGCTCTGTGCTTTTATGAATAGACTCTTCTAGATGTTTTCATCTAATCAGATTGGTTCCTCAACTCCTACGATCAAAATTCTTCCATCCACTTAGATTAGTTAGTGCAATCCTCAATAGGCATAAATTTTCTAGGCTCTAGAGTTTAGTTATTCATATTTCAACTAAAAAGTTTCTCCCATACCCCCAAACTTAAATCTAACATTGTTCTCAATGTTCTAAAGATGAAATTAAAAGCAATGAACAAAGAGAAACTGTTACCATTTGAAGCAAAAGAGATAAGGAAAGATATTACCGTGTCGCATGAATATTTGGTTACCTCCCAAGAAGTGCTAAGTTTAACGTCTTCAGCCAGACTAATAGATGATTAGTCACCTCATGGAATCATAAACTAATAGCCGAAATTTCTGTGGGTCATCAAAACCAAATAGAGCTATCACAAATAAAAGGAATCTGCAACCTGTCAAGAAAATAAGCAAATAAAGCACCTCCTTGTCTAGTTTCCTGTTTAAGACAACTACATATAGCTGTGGTTCAGGTTCAGGTTCTATAACTAGGTCCAAATAAAATATTTTCATGGGTTGGAATTCCTCAAAGCTAAGATCCGGTTCAGGTATTAGAGTCTGAAGAAACTCAAGTAAAAATTTAAAAGCACATAATAATAACCTAAATAATTGTGGATCCTTAAAATCAATCAGTTTTGACTTACACAATCGACCACGATGAAACTGGTGGTCAATCTTAAGCAAATGTATCAACCCTAATCTCTTAAAGTAATTAGGTTTAGTCTCAAAACTAAATAATTGACACATCTGAAATTTATACGTTCCCACAATTGGTTGAAAAATATTTGGTGGGAAAACAAAGTCGATCTTGGTATCATAGCCTGGTCTAACCTCATCAACCAGAGGATGGGTTTCTAACAACTGAACTTCCTTATGGACATCACTAGGTTCAGGAAAACGTGTATGAAGATAATATTGCAAAATGGTTGAGGCACATATGTCAAGTCCGAAGTGAGGGACCTTTCTAAGAGTTAAGGCACATGGAGAATGATAATCACCCCCAAACTTAGAGTTTTGGGTATCTCTAGATAGACTAGCTACAATTTCCTTAATTTCTAGATCGTTGGAATCCTGAAAATAGTCAATTGCTTCTTCTAGGTTATACTCAAGTGACGCATCCTCACTCATATTTAATAGACGTACGAGTTCATTTTCTTCGTCTAAGACCATTGTTTCTAAATCGCTAGACTCTAAAACGGTATTCTCAGAATAAACTCGTTCCTCTAAACCATTATCGACTTCGTAATCAAAAGGAAATACTACATCATCTAAATAAGTGGTATCTCTAATCAAATCCTCGTCCTTTTGAATAGGTGAATAATGATTAAAATTATCGGGATATGAACCAGAAATAACACTATCATCATAAAGTTCATTTGGAGTAACAAATTCCTGATCACTATGCCTACATATTTCAAATTCTTCATCAACACTATCCTCGTCATAATCATCATTATAATAGCATGAAAATGGTTGAACCTCATCTAAAGTAGTGTTACCAATCCTATCCTCATCATCTTGATGCAAATAACTATCCTCATTTTCAAGGGTACTATTGGAAACACTGTATTGGAAATTAAGATTATTTCGAGCAATTCTTTCGTTCGTCTCAGCTATCACCTTGAAGGATTCCTCTATAGAAAGTTTTCTTTCGTCATAAACTAAGTTGTTCATCTCAGCTAACTTACGTGTCGACTCCTCTAATTTCCCGAGGGACTCTTCTAAAGGAGAAATATAAGAATTTTGCTCGTATGACCGGTGCGTGTGTGGATAGTAATTGGGCTCATCAATGTATGAGCCATAACCTTGAAAAGGATGATGTTCCCAACCACTATTCACATTATGGTCAAAGTAGTAACGTCCATTTTGAAACTCAGTCGGATATTCGTTGTATTGGCTCTTGTAATACCAGTTGGACATTCTATTGCAGGGGTGTGAGTTGTCACACAAAATAAAACCCACTGACGGGGGATTCGTGGGTGGATAGAGTCTTACCTCCCGTACCAGACGCGGCGAACCGTTGAAGTCGACTCAAGCCACCGACTCCGATGTCACTGTACGAACCCGAGGGGCCGAGACAGTATCGTAACTGTCGTCCTTCCCTGCAAACAGTTTATATTTAATCTTAACCCTTCCGTAGGGTTTTAAAAAAAATAATGTCCAGTCCAAAAATAAAGTCCAAAAGGTGTCCAAAAAGAAAAAGAAAAATTACAAAAAATAAAACCCTATTTACATTTTCTAAAAATAAAACAAAATAACTATACACAAAATATTCTTCTTCACTCCTTTCGGATTCCTCTTTTCTTTCCTTCTTTGGCGATGCTTTCCTTTTATAGCACTTTTTCCTTTCCTTGTAGCTTTGCTCCAATCTGAAAAGAATCGAAAAATACCAAAGGCGTAAAAGAGAACAAAAATTCTAAAAGAAATAAAATAAATCTAAAACCTAAAACCTAAAACCTAATACAAATCCGCGTCGGCGGCGCCAAAAATTGATGTAGTTTTGAAAGTGGTAGTAAAGTTCGTTCAACTCGGACTTGATAAGATTGGGTTCTAGACTTAAAATAAAAATAGCAAATATATATACAAAAGGTTTGTCACAATGTCGAGAGAGACTGGGACTCAGGATTCCACCAAATTCCATTCATGTGATTCAAATAATAATTCCAATCAATTATAGATCAAATATTAAAAATATGGACTCTTATTCTTTGCCAAAAAGTAGATATTTTAAAAGCAATGATTGTAAATCAAAAGCATGATGTATCAAAAATACATAGACCAAGCATACACCATCAAACGAAATCACACCCATTCAATAAAAATCATAAATCGATTAAAAATCAATGCAAATAGTCATAAAAGAATTATTAGAATTGCCACATGCATGAAATAGGGCTTCCTCCGTCATCCCAGTGTTTGGGTTTAGCTCCTGATATTAATCAATTGCTCAAAATACATGTTTATATCCCAAAAGTTGATTAAAAGATGAAATAGTTCTAAAGCAATGAGTTTAAGACTGCCAGAAAGGGTCACAGAAGAACGATAAATTAAAAGTGCTGCTACGCTGTTGTTTTAAGACCGTCAGCCACTGGTCGTAGTCACTGTTGAAGAACGACTGTTAGTGAGGGTCTGTTCTTCGTGTTCTTCAGCAGCAGCAGCAACATAGAAATATTTTGATCAAACTCTGATTTCTTCTTCTATGGCTATCCTAAGGTTCCCAAAATTTCGACACCTCTTCTATATGACCCAACCAATCTATTTATATCAAAAAGACCGATTAAATCTCTCCAGAATCTTCCAAAATCTCTTCCTTTCTCTTCACGGCAAAGTTGCGGCAATTTCGTGTTTTAGAGTTTCTACGCGTTTCTGAGCTTTCCTTTTGATTCTAAACTCTTCCTTAGATATATATGAATCTTTGGGAAGGTTTATATCTCTTTAGTCTCTCTAGAATTTCCTAAAACAAGTCACACACGTGACTTTCCATATTTTGCTGTTGAGGTAAAAACCCGTCGATTGAGCCCAAATTAATCGTTTCCAACACCCATATTAGATTCCTAGACCCATAAGGAGTCTATCCTATGAAAATCAGAGGTTTAGTCGACCTAAAACTCCTCCAAATCACGCACAACAAATCTGCCAGAGATGTTTCTCTTTTCCCGCCAATTTCAAAATTCAAAAGGTGAAGGTGACCTCCCCCTAGTAATTAGGTTACCCCTTATCCAGGGTGCTGGGGTCCGCATAACACTTGTCCCTTGGGTGCCTTTAGTAATTTTTCTGGGATGTTTTCAACACTTTTTCGGGGTTCCTCCAGGGTATTTCTGGGGTGTCTCTGGCATACTTCTGGGGTGCTTCTGGTACGTTATCTACGGAGGTTCAAATGCCACATTTTGAGCCAATTTCGCCGCAAAAGCTTATTTCTCCAAAAACACCTACAAAGACATAAAATAACCAAATAAGTACAAAATCGAGCACTAACAATATATACAATTGGGACAAATTAGACACATAAATGCGTCTATCACTCCCTACGCCTCTGATCCCAGCAGGATACTGCGCACTTGATTCCCTTAGCTGATCTCACCCACAACTAAGAGTTGCTACGACCCAAAGTCGAAAACTTGATGACAAAAAAATCTGTCTCACATAGATAAATCTATCGAAGGATTAATATGTCTCCACAAATAAACCCTAAAAGGTTTTGTTCCGTCTTTTTGTTAGAGCACTGCTCGGTCAAACTCGCATGCGTTTCTATCTCAAGCATGTTTGTCAATGTTAGTGATCAAAACTATAAGTCTTTATTTCTAGTCTCTTATAGCTAAGTCTCGGACTAGGATAGTAAGTGTAGTTGAGCTCAAGGATTTCATGGCGATTCATCATACAAGTAGAAGATCTACTCAAGGAACCGGTGGAACTTCTCGACAAAAAGGTATGTAGAGACTTGAACTTATCTGTCACTCAAAAGTCTATCTATTCTATCTCCTACTCTTTGAGACAAAAGTCGTATGCTATATATATAGACTAAATCATACACATTTGGTATTTCGAACCGAGTATACCTCGCCTATCTATATCTCGAAATATGTGTTGGTAAGCTTTTCGCTTCGACCAAGTTTATCTTTACCTAGTGACGAAAGTCATGAATGTTTCAATCAATTTGAAAATTGCTTTGACGAGAAATAGTGTAACAACTACATAACGTCCTCTAAGAATGTTTCAATGATTGGAATGAGAGTTTAGATTACATAACCAATGGATTCCTTGAACCAAAGTTTTCGAACTTTGTTGATCAAGAGAACCGGAAGTATGGCAAGTGCCAAGTCCGCGAATGATAGAAAAAATTTTGTGTCTAATTTTTCCTCAATGTCCGTATTGTTGGAACTCTATTTTTGTACTAATATTGTGTTTTTATGTATTTTTAGGAAATAAACATTTTTGGAAAATTCGGCTCGAAAAGTTGATTTTGGCACCCTTGAAGGACAATTGTTATTCAGACTCTCACTATCGGTTAAGGGGCACCTCAGTGGACACCTGCTATTCGCACCCCAATTCAAGATAGGGGGACACCCTTTCTTCTTCGTTTGAAAACTGTTTTTTTGGCGGGAAATGAAATTCTCAACTGGCAGAAGTTTGATCACAAAAATGAAGGGGTTACGGGTCGATTCAATGGCTGAAATTTGATAGAGAGATGTGATATAGGTTAAGGAACACATTTTGGGCAGTGGGTTCGATCGGAATTGGCTGGAAAACGCGTGATGATTCACACACCCAAAACAGAGCACGTGTACCGTAACACGAGCAAAATTGAAGTTCTTGTGTGCATGGAGGAGTTCTACTAGCATTGGAAGAGTGCTGAGACGTGGAGAAGGCTAACTAGAGCGTGCTGGATCAAATCTAACGCGTGCATGGGCTTAAAAATGGAAATTATCGTTATTATGGGCAGCAAGGAATATTCGGATTAAATGGAGAATATACGCAATAAATGAGGGGATTTTTGGTCCTGAAACACTATAAATACAAGGAAAAACAGTTTGGGAAAGGTCAGCACGGGATTGGGAGAGATTTAGAGCCGAGAGAATCACCAGAAGAGTCGACAGAGAAAAAGTTCTGCTGCTGTCAAAGGAAGAACACGAAGAACATTGTACAGTCCCGGAAAGTCATTGATTAGTGTCGCATATTTGCGACAATTCTCAGTTCCTTTCCCGCGACGAGCTTACAACACTTATGAAGTGCCGTTCTTCCCTACGCTTCCTGTATGTCGCAAAGGACAGTCTTAAAAAGATTTCTTTTTATTTCATCATTTGTACTCAACTTTTAAACATTAATAAAATCTTTTGAGTATTTTTCCAACATGATGAGAGGCTAAATTCTTGGTGATTGAGGCAATGGAGGATCTATTCACTCATGTTTGATTGGTAATATTTTTATTTATAATTTCTTTAATTATTTACTTTATTTAATTCACTTGGATAAATATAAAAAAAAGGATAAAATGGTTTTCTTAATTAGTTGTGAATCAGTTTGATGCTTTATGATTAGAATAATTCTTTGATAAATCATGCTTAAGGATTACAACTTAATACTTGGACACCTTTTAAATTAAAAAGTGATTTAATAAGAAAAAGAGCTTAATAATAATTTATGAAATATTATTTATAACCAATCAACTTGAAGTGGTAGTGAATCCTGAGCCTTAATCCTTCTAAAATCTTGACATTACTATCAAAAAATTAATTTTCTTCATTTATTTATTTATTTAAATCTAAAAAAAAAGTTACCTTCACAAGTTCGAAAAGAACCCGTTTTAACCACTATTACTACAACCATCTGAAATCACAACAATTTTTGGCGCCGCCGACGTGGACATGTGCTTAGGTAGAATTTTTTTTTTTTAGGTTTATTATTTTTTTTTAGAATTGTTTGTTCCTTTTTACGTTTCTTTTTGTCTTTATTTTGCAGGTTCAAAGTGAAAACTAAGAACTTGGAGAGGAAAAAGCGAAAAGCGAAAAGAGAAGAAAAGAGGACAATTTTAGGATTTAATTTTTAATTCTTTTTGAGTATGTGAGGAAAACTGTTATTTTTTTATTTTTATTTTCTTTCTGAACTTTAAATTGGACTGGACATTTGGACTTTAATTTTTAAACCCTACGGAAGGGTACCCTTAAATACAAACTGTGTGCAGGGAAGGACGGTGATTACAATATCACCTCGGCCCCTCAGGTTTGCACACGGCATAGGAGTCGTGGCCCGAGTCGACGACAACGGTTCATCCCCCGTCTGGTACGGGAGGTAAGTCCAATCGAAACACTCGTGAATCCCCTGCAAGCGAGTTACTGTACTCCTTAAGGTGCTAATTGTTTGAGGACGAACCAGAATGTCTTTATTTTCCTAGTAAAGGGCAAGGCCTGGCCTAAACAAGATAAGGGTTTGGATTTCATCACCGTTCCCTTCTTGCCCGCTTTAGGAGAACAAAACCTAACGCGAACCCAAGCTTTAAAACCTGATTAGAAAGAGACCTATAGGGATAGGAAAAATTTTCGAAGGATATTGGTTATTCTTTTAGCATACTTCGAAGTTCATGACGGTTTCTGTGAGTTGAATGCGTGACTACGCCGCCTTGTACTGCGGTGAGGCCTTGGGTATCAAAGCTTCCCTAAGCTTCCGTCGCCTCGATTCAACTTACTTTGACTCGGATTGATTCCAGAGGGGTTTGCTTAAATTGTAACGAATTCCCTTTCGAGATATAGAAGCTAGTCTAGAAACAATCCAAGTGAGCCATCATGCTTGTTGTTTGCTAGAAATCTCTAGGTTTGCTGTGGTAAAGTCGAGTCAGCCTGCTGTGTGATTGCTAGAACCTTCCTGTTAGGATTTTTATTTCTTTTTGATTTTTTTTAGTGTATGCCCGATTTTGTTAATAGGGCTTAGAAAAGAGATACTCTAGGTTGATTGATTAGCGAAAAACCTAGTAGTTCTTCTGATATAAGCAGGGAGCTCGAAGATTGTTCTTTTGAGAGCCCTGTTTTTGGAAACTTCAGTTTTAAGAATCTGTCTCTTCGTGAGGAAAGTACCCCTAGTACTTTTGTTGTGCCAGCGATGGCAACTTTGAAAGATTACATGTTCCCAACTAGGTCCAACCGAGCTTCGTGCATTAAATTGCCAGCCACTACGGATAATTTCGAGATAAAACCTAGTATTCTTCAGATGATCCCTATATTCTTAGGAAAAGATGATGAGAACCCTTATTTCCATATTAGGGACTTTGAGGAAATTTGCGGGACAATTAGAATAAAAGACCTTACTGATGAAGTCTTGAAACTTAAGATGTTTCCCTTTTCCTTGAGAGATAAAGCCAAGACCTGGCTGAACAACCTACCATCTGAATCCATAGAAATATGGCAGGAACTTATCGCTGCCTTCTATATGAAGTTATACCCTAAGCATAAAACTGCAGCTGTTAGGCAGAACATTAGTACTAGTGTGCAACAAGAGGGAGAGTCTCTTTATAGGTTTTTAGAGAGATTCAATGATCTCCTATCCCAGTGTCCTCACCATGGATTTGATAAGATGA
Organism: Papaver somniferum; assembly: GCF_003573695.1. Lineage (NCBI taxonomy): Eukaryota > Viridiplantae > Streptophyta > Magnoliopsida > Ranunculales > Papaveraceae > Papaver > Papaver somniferum. Next base: position 989,814 of record NW_020621936.1, on the reverse strand, counting down.
AACTTGTAGAGATTATTTATAATGGTTTAGACTATTCGACCAAAGCCATGGTCGAGTCTATGTGCGCTGGTGAGTTCACTAGTAAAAATGCTGATGATGCTTTTACCTTCTTAGGAGCTATCGCTGAGAAATCCCAACAGTGGGAGTCTTGTGTGGAACCCCCTAAAAGACTCTTAGTCAATAAAAGTAGCACCAATATGGTAGATACAAGTTTTGCGTCAGATGCCAAGTTTGCTGCTTTATCTAGAAGGTTAGAAGCGTTGGAAATGGGTCAACCTAAAAATAAGTCCCTTGTTGAACCTAATAGAGCCTCTCAAATCTCTAGTTGTGGAATAGAGCCCGATAACTCATTTTGGGAAGGTCAGGTTAGTGAAGAGCAAGCTCATGCTGTCTATAACAATGCTAGGTTTGAGAACCGTCAGAAGTTTGACCCCTACTCAGAGACCTACAACCCTGGTTGGAGAAACCATCCTAATCTCTTGGTCTAAGGGCCAGAATCAAGGCCAGTCTAGTAATTCTCAGCCTCCCCCAGGTTTTGGTTATACTAAGAACCCTTCAGGACAGACCCAGAACCCATCTGAGAATAGAATAACTAGCTTAGAGGAAACCCTTAGTATATTAAGGAAGAGCCAGGAAATGCTATCACAAAGCCAGGAAATGTTAGTAAAAAGCCAGGGTAATTTTCAAGAGGAAACCAAACAGAATTTTAAGAATAGTGCCCAGTTTTTGCTAAATTAGAACTTCAAGTCGGCCAAATAGCTAAGTATATTAATGGAGAGAGGAAGGAAGGTTCCCTAGTCATACTGATCCTAACCCTAGAGGAGAGAAATCGTACAGTCATGTTAACTCTGTTACGACCCTTAGGAGTGGAAGGAAAGTTGATAATAAGGTCGACATACCTGAAAGTGAACATGTTGTAGTTCACCCGTCTGAACCAGAGAATGAAGAGACTGATAGAGTCTCTAAAGAGACCAATGAGGGTCATGTTGAGTCTAATTTTGTTCCCAGAGCCCCATTCCCACAACTGCTAGTTCCGACTAAGAGGGAGTCCAACTTTAATGATATATTGGAGGTTTTTAAGCAGGTTAATATCAACCTTCCATTATTAGATGCAATTAGGCAGATTCCCCTTATGCCAAGTTCCTTAAGGACTTGTGTACGCGAAAGCGTAAGCTCAGTGTCCAGAAGAAAGCCTTCATAGCTAGTCACGTGAGTTCTATTATTCAGAATACCACTACTCCTAAGTATAAAGACCCAGGGTCCCCTACCATTGCTTGTACAATAGGTAAGTACCGTGTTGAGAAAGCATTGCTTGACTTAGGAGCCAGTGTGAACTTACTGCCATACCATGTGTACCTTAAGCTAGGACTTGGTGAGATGAAACCTACCCAGATGACACTTCAGTTAGCTGATAGGTCCGTTAAAATTCCTCGTGGTGTGATCGAGGATGTTCTCATAGAGGTCGACAAGTTTATATATCCGGTGGATTTTGTTATCCTAGATACCCAACCTGTCCCTGACCCAGAGAACCAAATACCAGTGATTTTAGGTCGCCCGTTTTTAGCTACATCCAATGCGATCATTAACTGTCGAAATGGTATTATGAATTTGTCTTTTGGTAATATGACTATTGAGCTGAACATTTTTAATATTAGTAAGCTACCCTCTGAACTAGATGACTCGAATATAGAAGAGGTGAACATGATAGGAACATTAGTCGAGGAGTCATTACCAAACACTTTGTTAGAAGATCCATTAGAGAAATGCCTAGCTCACTTTGGGATTGATTTTGATGATGATAATGTGATTAATGAGGTGAATGCTTTGTTAGATTCAACCCCTTTGTTAGATACTAGTAATGGATGGAAACCTAAGTTCGAACCACTACCAGTTTCTAAGTCTACCCTAGTTCCTTCTTTAGAAGAGCCTCCTAAGTTGGACCTAAAACCATTGCCAGATACCCTGAAGTATGTGTTTTTAGGCCCGTCTGAGACTTTACCTGTGATTGTTTCTTCCGACTTGGATAGAGATCAGGAAAGTAGGCTAGTAACCGTCCTTCAAAACAACAAGGAAGCTTTAGGGTGGACCATAGCAGACATTAAGGGTATAAGTCCTTATTTGTATGCATCAGATCTATTTAGAAGAAGACACCAAACCTTCTAGGGAGATGCAACGTCGACTAAACCCCAATATGAAAGAAGTAGTTCGAACTGAGGTTCTTAAGCTACAGAGGCAGGCATTATACCCTATCTCAGACAGTAAGTGGGTTAGCCCCGTTCAGGTTGTTCCCAAGAAATCTGGTATTACTGTAGTCCAGAATGATAACAATGAGTTAATCCCGACCCGAGTGACCACGGGTTGGCGTGTTTGTATTGACTATAGGAAATTGAACAAGGTCACTAGGAAGGACCACTTTCCCCTTCCCTTCATCGACCAGATGCTAGAGAGATTAGCTGGACATAGTCACTACTGCTTTTTAGATGGCTACTCTGGATATAATCAGATCGTTATTGCCCCAGAAGACCAGGAGAAAACCACTTTTACCTGTCCCTTTGGTACCTTTGCGTATAGACGCATGCCTTTCGGGCTATGTAATGCCCCTGCGACTTTTCAGCGTTGCATGATGAGCATATTTTCTGACATGGTAGAACGGTTCTTAGAGGTCTTTATGGATGATTTTTCAGTGTTTGGGTCGTCTTTCGATGAGTGCTTGCATCATTTGTCATTAGTTTTGACTAGGTGTAAGGAAAAGAATTTAGTGCTTAATTGGGAGAAATGTCACTTTATGGTTCGTTCAGGAATTGTTCTAGGGAATATTGTATCTTCAAAGGGTATAGAGGTAGATAGAGCCAAAGTTGACCTTATTAAAACTTTACCGGTCCCAAAAACCGTAAGAGATATTAGGTCATTCTTAGGGCATGCTGGTTTTTATCGTCGTTTCATTAAGGATTTTAGCTTGATGTCTAGACCTCTTTGCAATTTGCTTGCAAAAGATGTTAAGTTTGTCTTTGATGATGCTTGTTTAGAGGCTTTTGAGAAGCTTAAGTCATTACTCACTACCGCCCCCATAGTCCAGGCACCCAACTGGAACCTACCCTTTGAGATCATGTGTGATGCTTCAGATTATGCTATTGGTGTTTGTTAGGTCAGCGAAAAATAAGTTACTTCATGTGATTTACTATAGCAAAACTCTGAATGATGCCCAGTTGAACTATACCACTACCGAGAAGGAACTATTAGCCATTGTGTTTGCCTTAGACAAGTTTAGACCCTATCTCTTAGGTTCTAAGATCATCATATATACTGATCATGCTGCTTTAAAATATCTTTTGTCTAAGAAGGATACTAAACCTAGATTGATTAGGTGGATTCTGTTGTTGCAAGAGTTTTCTCCAGACATTAGAGACAAAAAGGGTGCCGAAAATGTTGTAGCAGATCACTTGTCTAGGCTAGTTGTTAGTTCCCCAGATGATTCCCTTCCTATAAGGGATACTTTCCTGATGAACAATTGTTCTTTGTTACCCAATTACCTTGGTATGCGAATATAGTGAACTATCTTGTTACTGGTCGAATGCCCCAACATTGGGGTAAACAAGATCGTTCTAGATTTTTAGCTGAGGTTAAGCACTTCTTTTGGGATGATCCTTATTTGTTTAAGTATTGTCCAGACCAGATTATTAGGAGATGTATACCTGAGAGTGAACAGTCCAGTATTGTTTCCTTTTGTCATGATCATGCTTGTGGGGGTCACTTTAGTGCTAAGAAAACTGCTGCTAAGATATTGCAGTGTGGATTCTATTGGCCTTCGTTGTTTAAAGACTCTCACAGTTACTGCGTTACTTGTGAACGATGCCAGAAATTAGGAACCATTTCCCGTAGGAACATGATGCCCTTGAACCCTATTTTAATTGTTGAGGTCTTTGATGTGTGGGGTATTGACTTTATGGGTCCGTTTCCTAATTCTTTTGGTAACCTATACATCCTTGTCGCCGTAGACTATGTCTCCAAGTGGATTGAGGCGGTTGCGTGTAAAACCAATGACCATAGGGTTGTGATTGAGTTCTTGAAAAATAATATACTTACACGTTTTGGTACACCGCGAGCTATAATTAGTGATGGAGGGTCGCACTTTTGTAATGGGCCTTTTAGGCTTCTGATGAAGAAATATGGTATTACACATAAGGTATCTACCCCGTATCATCCACAGACTAGTGGTCAGGTAGAGGTTTCCAATAGGGAGATAAAACGTATATTAGAGAAAACAGTTAATCCTAATCGGAAAGACTGGTCGTCTAGGCTTACTGATGCCTTATGGGCTTACCGTACTGCGTTTAAGACCCCCATTGGAATATCGCCTTATAGGCTTGTTTATGGCAAGGCATGTCACTTACCTGTTGAGTTAGAACATATAGCTTATTGGGCTGTTAAGCAGCTAAATTTTTCACTTGACGAGGCAGGAGCCCATAGGAAACTCCAGCTCAATGAGTTGGACGAGATTCGTATAGATGCTTACGATAGTGCGAAGGAGTATAAGAATAAAATGAAACTTGTGCATGATAGAAACATTTTACGGAAGTCATTTTCTCCAGGTCAAAAAGTTCTTCTGTATGATACCCGTTTGCATCTTTTCCCTGGGAAGTTACGTTCTCGGTGGACGGGTCCTTTTATTGTTCGCACTGTTTTTCCTCATGGAGCTGTTGAGATCGATACACCGGATGGTAGTAGTTCTTCGAAGGTTAACGGTCAGAGATTGAAACCCTTTTTAGAGCCCTTTCCTACAGGTGATGTTGAGGAGGTCCCTCTGGAGGACCCTGTTTACCCTTGATTGACCATCGAGGCAGTTGTATGTTGTATATTAGTTTTTGATTTTCTTCACCCAGGTACTATCTTTCCAACTTCTCCTCGTGTTATTTTACTTTTGGTACTGCTCTTTAATTAGAAACATTGAGGACAATGTTAGATTTAAGTTTGGGGATGGGGAAGAAACTTTTTGTTAGCTTTTAGTTGCAATAAATAAACTCCAGAGCCTAGAAATTCATGCGTATTCAGGATGGCACTAACTAATCTAAGTGGATGGAAGCATCTTGGTTGTAGGAGTTGAGGAACCAATCTGAATATATGGAAACATCTAAAGAGTCTATTCATAAAAGCACAGAGCTCAGGTGTTAGAAATAACATGATAGTTTCACCATATCTCGTTGAGTCCTTTTCACTTCTATTTTTATTTTATTTTGTTTTTAAACTATGTACTCTAAGTGATTAGGTGGGGCTCACGATTCAAGTTGTTACCAATGCTAGGGTGAATTAGAGTGATTGAGATATAAAAAAAAATTGAGACCAGACCATTTGACCAAAAAGAATAAATTCAATAAAGTCGACCACTAGTACCCTTGTATATGCTAGTTGTGTTGACCTAGAGTTAGGTTATCGACCACTGGTTCCCTTGTATATGCCAGTGTGTTGATATTAGTCAGACTAGTATCTCAATCCATTAGGATAGGTTCATTTTGGCGGAGGCCTTCAGACAGATATGGGAAACTCCGTTCACTTAGTAAACATCAAAACCATCTATGTTTTTCTATATCCATCTCTTAATCTTTCCATGTGATTAGTTTGACTCCGAATATGATGTCCATAGTGCAACTATCTGAGTAGAGCTCTGTCACTTATATATGAATTTTAGTATGCTTGAGTGCAAACTCGTGTACATCAATTGGAATTTCGCATCAAGGTACTTCCTCTTGTAGTCAATAAGTATGCCAACCAAGGAGATTCTTTAGTGCCTTCCAAGGTTCGTTGTATATAGCTAGGGTCTGGAGTATAAAGGTTTTGTGGGTACACCTCTGGTAAACCCTCCGGAGAAAACACTCCGCCACTAGGGCCACCTAGTGGTTTAACGGCTTGCTGCACGTGCTAAGTGTAGTCATTTTATTAGATTTGCTCGAGGACTAGCAAATAATAGGTTTGGGGGTATTTGATAGACACATTTTTGTGTCTAATTTTTCCTCAATGTCTGTATTGTTGGAACTCTATTTTTGTACTAATATTGTGTTTTTATGTATTTTTAGGAAATAAACATTTTTGGAAAATTCGGCTCGAAAAGTTGATTTTGGCACCCTTGAAGGACAATTGTTATTCAGACTCTCACTATCGGTTAAGGGGCACCTCAGTGGACACCTGTTATTCGCACCCCAGTTCAGGATAGGGGGACACTCTTTCTTCTTCGTTTGAAAACTGTTTTTTTGGCGGGAAATGAAATTCTCAACTGGCAGAAGTTTGATCACAAAAATGAAGGGGTTACGGGTCGATTCAATGGCTGAAATTTGATAGAGAGATATGATATAGGTTAAGGAACACATTTTGGGCAGTGGGTTCGATCGGAATTGGCTGGAAAACGCGTGATGATTCACACACCCAAAACAGAGCACGTGTACCGTAACACGAGCAAAATTGAAGTTCTTGTGTGCATGGAGGAGTTCTACTAGCGTTGGAAGAGTGCTGAGACGTGGAGAAGGCTAACTAGAGCGTGCAGGATCAAATATAACGCGTGCATGGGCTTAAAATTGGAAATTATCGTTATTATGGGAAGCAAGGAATATTCGGATTAAATGGAGAATATACGCAATAAATGAGGGGATTTTTGTTCCTGAAACACTATAAATACAAGGCAAAACAGTTTGGGAAAGGTCAGCACGGGATCGGGAGAGATTTAGAGCCGAGAGAATCACCAGAAGAGTCGACAGAGAAAAAGTTCTGCTGCTGTCAAAGGAAGAACACGAAGAACATTGTACAGTCCCGGAAAGTCGTTGATTAGTGTCGCATATTTGCGACAATTCTCAGTTCCTTTCCCGCGACGAGCTTACAACACTTCTGAAGTGCCGTTCTTCCCTACGCTTCCTGTGTGTCGCAAAGGACAGTCTTAAAACGGTTTCTTTTTATTTCATCATTTGTACTCAACTTTTGAGCATTAATAAAATCTTTTGAGTATTTTTCCAACATGATGAGAGGCTAAATTCTTGGTGATTGAGGCAATGGAGGATCTATTCACTCATGTTTGATTGGTAATATTTTTATTTATAATTTCTTTAATTATTTACTTTATTTAATTCACTTGGATAAATATAAAAAAAAAGGATAAAATGGTTTTCTTAATTAGTTGTGAATCAGTTTGATGTTTTATGCTTAGAATAATTCTTTGATAAATCATGCTTAAGGATTACAACTTAATATTTGGACATCTTTTAAATTAAAAAGTGATTTAATAAGAAAAAGAGCTTAATAATAATTTCTGAAATATTATTTATAACCAATCAACTTGAAGTGGTAGTGAATCCTGAGCCTTAATCCTTCTAAAATCTTGACATTACTATCAAAAAATTAATCTTCTTCATTTATTTATTTATTTAAATCTAAAAAAAAAGTTACCTTCACAAGTTCGAAAAGAATCCGTTTTAACCACTATTACTACAACCATCTGAAATCACAACAGCGAACTCAGTCCGCGAACTGCCGAAGTTCTCAAACCCGAGAATTTCTGCTGGAGTTGACAAACTACTTGCGTGAGCCAAGTACGCGAACCCAGTCCGCGAACCAGCGTAGTTCTTGAACCCGAAAATTTCTTCTGGAGTTTGTAAACTCTATCCGGTGTCTTAAGTCCGCGAACCTAGTCTGCGAACTTGAGAAGGTTATATATCTAAAGATGATTTCTGAACTTAATCTTAAAAGACTAAGGAATGCATTTGCAAACCGTGGCTATAAAAGTTCATGAACCGATTCGAGTGAATCAAATCATCTTTGCTTCAATTCTGTCTTGTGTAGTTACATAAGATTTCCTTGCAATTGAACAACTCTCTTAACTAGTTCATTTGAGTCAATTGAACTAGTTATGGTGAAGAAGAACATGGTTGGTGTGAGATGCTCATATGGTTAACCTCTTTGGGTAGACTATTGTTGAACTAACAATGTACACGTTTGGGTGCGGTTAACAAACCTAGAAGCGTACAGCCATTTATGTATGACAAGCTAAGTTTTCGACCTAACAGTTGAGAAATATTAGCTTGAATCTAAATCAGGTTTTCATCTAACGGTGAATATTGATTTCTTTGTAACTAAAGAAAAACCCTGATTTGAAAGGCTATATAAAGGAGACATCTAGTATTGTGCAAAACTAATCCCCACACCTTACATGTGATACTAGTTTGTGTGCTAGAGTCGTTTCTCCTTTAAACTTAGGTTTTCTTCTTCTAAAACCAGGTTAACGACTTAAAGACTTCATTGGGATTGTGAAGCCAGGCCGATACTACTTTTATCGTAGTTGTTTGATCTGATCTTGCATCTTCTGTCGTAATAGTACAATCATATTGATTGACTAGAGATCGTGAGAGTTCTCTGATAGGCAAGATATAAAAAGTAATCACAAACACCTTCGTCTCATTGTTTGTGATTCCGCAACATCTTGTTTCTCTACCATACGATTAAGATTGTTGTGAGGTGATTGATTAATCTAGGTTGTTCTTCGGGAATATAAGACTGGATTATCAATTGGTTCTTGTTCACCTTGATTATTATCAAAAGACGGAACAAATTTTTTTAGGGTTTTTCTGTGGGAGACAGATTGATCCTTTGATAGACTTGTCTGTGTGAGATAGATTTTTTTATTATTTAAGCCTGCGATTTTGGGTCGCAGCAACTCTTAGTTGTGGGTGAGATCAGCTAAGGGAATCAAGAGTGCAGTATCCTGCTGGGATCAGAGGTGTAGGGAGTACAACTGTACCTTGGATCAGTGGGAGACTGATTGGGGTTAAAATATAGTCCAGTCCGAAGTTAGCTTGGAGTAGGCTAGTGACTGTAGCGGCTTAATACAATGTGTATTCAATCTGTACTAGGTCCCGGGGTTTTTCTGCATCTGCGGTTTCCTCGTTAACAAAATTTCTGGTGTCTGTGTTATTTCAGTTTCCGCATTATATTGTTTATCTTTATAATTGAAATAATACAGGTTGTGCGTTTAGATCATCAATTAGATTAATCCAACCTTTGGTTGTTGATTATCATTGATTGATCCTTGGACATTGGTCTTTGGTACCGTCCAAGTTATTCCTTGTGTTTGATTAGGACTCGCTGATTTCTATTAGCTTGAGTAAATCAAAACAAGAGAGAGATATTAACTCCTTGAGATACTTTTACCTAGATTGAGTCTGACTGCTAGTTGATTCTCTCGAAAGTGTTTCGGAGTTAGTCCATACAGATTTCTAAGCGAAATATTGGGTGGTGTTGTTAGACCCCCGGTTTTTCAATTGGTATCAGAGCAGGCAAACACATTAAAGACCTTATAAGTCTGTGTTTGTAGCGATCTGATTATGGACGAGTCTATCTATAATAACGTACCAATTCAGAAATCACCAGATAATTCTGAAAGCTTCGTTTCACCTGAGAAAACTGTCACATCTAAGTTAATATCTAAACATTCTCTTGATGTAAAAACTCTTGATTGGGAAACACTCCTAGAAGAACAGTTGGATGAACTTTCTGATGAAGGTGATTCAGATATTGATATAGATGTTGATGAGGAAGTCTCAGAGTACGTTAAGTTTTTGGATTCGTGGAAAATGAAGAAGATTACAACTTCTCATGTCACACCTCTTCTGGCTCCTCTCTGTCGAGAAAACAAGAAATTGAAAAGGATTTACGGAGGTCTTTATGGTCATAATCGCACTTGCGAATCGGTCCTCAAAGATACCGAGGAAAACCTGAGTAGGAAGTCACTTGAATGTGATCGTGTATATCAAAAATACTTCTTGTTAGAAGAAAAAAATTGCAGAAATTGAAGGAAGGATTAACTCCCAGAAGCAAGTTTTGATGACAGAGAAAACGCTTTTCTCGCTCGAGAAAAACGTTTTGAGGCTGATTTAGCTGCTGATATTGATAAAGTCAAGATGTTGGAAGATGACTTGAAACAGTTCAATACTAGTTCAAGCAAATTAACCACTATGCTAGGAGAAAGTAAAAATCATCGTGATACACGAGGATTGGGTAGTAAGGGAATAGATGCTACAAGTATTAGCAAAGAGGTAAAATTTGTGAAGGCTAGTGTTTCTTCTCGACAAAAGGTCTCCACTGATGGAAAAAGTGAAATACCTTCACCGGAAGTTAAGGTTCAAAAGAGCAAAGTATATCAACCTCCCAAGTCAGCACACACGGATCGAGGTAAGAACATTCCTTATGTTCGCCACTATTGCGGGAATAAAGGTCACCTGGAAAGGAGATGTCGTTTCCGTATAAGGAATGAAAAACTTCATGATGTTCTTGTTTGGGCATCGCAAGAAGTTGTGAAACCAAGATCATATGTTAAGACTGATCCTCCTAACGTTATAGGTTGTAACTATCCAACCTTTAGGCAAAGGAATCAGTATTGTGATAAACCTATATTTCCTATAAATGTCATACGAATCCTTTTCACAATCGTAATGGTTATCAAAAGGATAACTTCGTAAAGACGAAGACAAGATCTGATGCTCCCAATTGGAGAAAGACTAACTTACAAAATAATAGTCAATCCAATTTTCTTCCGAGAACTCTTGAAGAGAGTGATGGGAAGAAGGTTCTGGTTGTTCCTAAACGCACTAAGAAGTGGGTACCAAATAAAGCCAATGATGCTTTGAGTGTGAAAAAGAATGATCTTCCAGAAAATTCCATGTCTATGGAGAAGGCAGTATCCATGATGTTGGAACTTAACAAATTTTTTGGAAAAATGGAATTGGATGTGAAAGGTTCCAAAAGCGATCTCTTTCATGATAATCCAAAGGTCACTTGTGGTGAGCAAGACATTGTTCACCCCAACACAACTTGATTGTGTTGTAAGTGCATCCTCACCAAGAAATTCCCTGCTATGTATACGGTGAGGGAAGCACAAGAGTTGGGGCACACAGATTATGTTCGTTAAGGCTGTAGAATTCAATTGGGTTCTTCTAAAAAGATATGACTATAAACTGGATCAATTTTATGTTTATAATAATCTATGTACCTTGCTTATCGTTCATTTCTACCTAACTTGATATGTGTTTGAGGTTCTTAAACGTTTAGGTTTGAAAATAGTAGTTTGGGATGTTTGGACTTCATGGTACACCTACCAGGTATGCTTACCATCATTTAAAATCAAAATCCAGGGGTTTAAGTTCGCAAACCCAGTTTGCAAACTTTTTTAGTCATGAAAATTCGTTTGCAAACCCATATGCATACTTGCCTGTAGACGTCGATATTCGGTAAACTTGTTTTGGCCGTAATTTCTTCGTCCAAACTCGGAATGACCTCATTATTTTTGCATTCTCTTTCTCTTAGAATTTGGATGAGTTAAGATTGGTATTTATCCTGACTCTTGTTTTTGAGTATTTTGATACGTTTCGCTGCACTTGTTCCACTTCTCTTGAACTTGGGCACTTGGATTCTTGGAGTACTATTCTTCTAAGCTAATTTGTAACTTTTACAAGAATGTTGTTGGTGAATCATAAAGAAGGAAGTTCAAGAATGGAAAGTAGTACGCAGTGCTATGGAATTCTTGAATATTCACAATCATCATATGTGAACTATGGTGCATGGTAGTTCTTGACTTTATATGTTCTTCTTTGTTAAGAAAATATTTTTATACGCCTTTGGTAGCTATTCTTGGTATAAATCCGGGCGAAAAAGATTGATTCTACCCTCTAAGGAAAAATCATATTGTATGTGAATTACGAGTTTGTCTTGATGCCTAGGAAACTTCTTATGAGAAATTATTCTTATTTTTGATAAGGGTTACTAGAGTTTGGAATTGCCATTAGTGTTATTACACATAGCTATGTCCAACGTTTTCATCTTCATGTTTTTAGATTTATTGATTTAAATTCTAAACTAGTTTGGAAGATGATTTTTTCAGTATAATCTTTATGGTTTTATATATTGCAAATTGTTTATAGGATATGTGTGTTTGCGTCTGTGAACTATGATTGTCCCATATCTTGTCAAAAGTAAAGTCTTTTGGAAGTCGATATTCTTATATTGATAAAGGAATGAATGGACTTTTGACAAATACAAAAGTTATGCCTATATTGTCAATCTTTGATGGAAGATAGGTTATGATCTTTTGTTTGCAAGGATTATGTCTATTGAATGTCGTTATGCGAATAGTGATGGAAGATATAATGAATTCTTGTGTACTCCACATTATTGATCTTTATTGATCCATATTTTATGTAATACTGTGAGGCTCCGTAATGTATCTTATGTTGAGCACGATACAACCAAGTTGATTATTCATGATTAGCTTTGTTGGTTGTTCCGTAAGGTACGTTATGTTGAGCATTTAGAACTAAATTAATCATCTTCTTGGTTATTTAGTTATTACTCCACAAGTTCTCTTGTGTTGATTATATGAACGATTAAGCCAATCACTCTCTTGTATGGTTATCTTAGTCGTTGCTCCGTAAGTTTACTTATGTTGAGCATAATGAATTAAATTGATCACTCTTGTGGTTAATTTGATTATGTATTCCGATTAAATTATTCATGGGTTTACTTGTGAATAATTTGATTGAGTTTTGGATATAAAAATCATTCTCATGGTTTTGGTGTCCAATAAAAATCCTTCGTTTCTCTTGAAATTAAGGTCGCTCATTGTTGTTCTTTCGGGAATGACATCAAATGAGGGAGAGTTCTTTTGAACTTGTGCTTAATGGTCATATCTTGAGGGGTGTGCGGCTGTGGAATTTTAGAGGGGTTATCTTGTATCTTTAAACTCCTTGATGAATGTTGTTAGCTTCGGATATATGATTGCATATAAATAAGATGATGTGTGTTTCTTTCTCTCAGTCATGAAATGTCTCTTACGGAAATTTCATTATGATCCCGTTCTTGTACCTTTGCCAATTTTATTCACAAAAAGGGGGAGAATTAATATGTAGTTCACACTACAAATACATATGGTTTTCAGATCATTTTGTAAGGGGGAGTGGTTTTCATGTGAGATGGAGTATTGACTAAAGGGCAGTGATACATATCACCATAGTATTTTTGTTGAAGTTGTGATACAATTGGACTTTGACACTGTGTTATAATACTATGACACTGTATAACAATGATCGAAACCGATGCTTTCTCATTGTTATAGCTACGGATCTTCAACAACGGTGATGCTAAACTTACAATCTTTGGGATCATTGGAGTACTTGGAAGTGACGAAGATTTCGAGGAATGTTGAAGATTATACATGTGGAATAGGAGCTACTAAAGTTTCATTATCTTTTTTGTATTCCATATGTATTAAAAGTTTTGTCACTAAAATTGACAAAGGGGGAGATTGTTAGAGCACTGCTCGGTCAAACTCGCATGCGTTGCTATCTCAAGCATGTTTGTCAATGTTAGTGATCAAAACTATAAGTCTTGATTTCTATTCTCTTATAGCTAAGTCTCGGACTATGACAGTAAGTGTAGTTGAGTTCGAGGACTTCATGGCGGTTCATCATACAAGTAGAAGATCTACTCAAGGAACCGGTGGAACTTCTAGACAAAAAGGTATGTGGAGACTTGAACTTATCTGTCACTCAAAAGTCTATCTATTCTATCTCCTACTCTTTGAGACAAAAGTCGTATGCTATATATATAGACTAGATCATACACATTTGGTATTTCGAGCCGAGTATACCTCGCCTATCTATATCTCGAAATATGTGTTGGTAAGCTTTTCGCTTCGACCAAGTTTATCTTTACCTAGTGACGAAAGTCATGAATGTTTCAATCACTTTGAAAATTGCTTTGACGAGAAATAGTGTAACAACTGTATAACATCCTCTAAGAATGTTTCAATGATTGTAATGAGAGTTTAGATTACATAACCAATGGATTCCTTGAACCAAAGTTTTCGAACTTTGTTGATCAAAAGAACCGTAAGTATGGCAAGTGCCAAGTCCGCGAACTCAGTCTGCGAACTGCTGAAGTTCTCAAACCCAAGAATTTCTGCTGGAGTTGACAAACTACTTGCGTGAGCCAAGTCCGCGAACCTAGTCTGCGAACTGGAGAAGGTTATATATCCAAAGTTGATTTCTGAACATAATCTTAAAAGACTAAGGAATGCATTTCAAACCGTGTCTATTAAAGTTCATGAACCGATTTGAGTGAATCAAATCATCTTTGCTTCAATTGTGTCTTGTGTAGTTACATAAGATTTCCTTGCAATTGAACAACTCTCTTAACTAGTTCATTTGAGTCAATTGAACTAGTTATGGTGAAGAAGAACATGGTTGGTATGAAACGCTCATATGATTAACCTCTTTGGATAGACTATTGTTGAACCAACAATGTACACGTTTGGGTGCGGTTAACAAACCTAAAAGCGTACAGTCATTTGTGTATGACAAGCTAAGTTTTCGATCTAACGGTTGAGAAATATTAGCTTGAATCTAAATCAGGTATTCATCTAACGGTGAATACTGATTGCTTTGTAACTAAGGCAAAACCCTGATTTGAAAGGCTATATAAAGGAGACATCTATTATTGTGCAAAACTAATCCCCACACCTTACGTGTGATACTAGTTTGCGTGCTAGAGTCGTTTCTCCTTTAAACTTAGGTTTTCTTCTTCTAAAACCAGGTTAACGACTTAAAGACTTCATTGGGATTGTGAAGCCAGACCGATACTACTTTTATCGTAGTTGTGTAATCTGATCTTGCATCTTCTATCGTAATAGTACAATCATATTGATTGGATAGAGATCGTGAGAGTTCTCCGATAGGAAAGTGTAGATGGTGTATTTTCGACAAGGGCTAAAATCATAAACTCATAATTATACGAAGCTCTGATCCAGCAATCAGACGTGAGTATTGAGACACGGGTCTCTCATCGAATTCTCAATGGAGAGTACTTTCTCTCAGAGTACATGTAGATATGTAGTCTCATGACTGGACAACGGCATATCTCATGAATATTGAACACTTACGGTGATTATTTCAATATAGTATCACGAGATGGACGGCTCCTAAACAGCTTGCTCTGCTAGTATAGAGCGATAACGTCTTCAGGAACAAACAACGAGTTTACCCTGACTATATAAGGATATGACTTACCGACAAGCTCATATCGGGATAATTAATGCTCCTAGGAAGCTTGCTCTGCTAGTATAGAGCCACAAAGTTAATTATTCCTAATTAAGATTAATTCTGTCTTAACATTCACTACTGAATTCCCAGAATAATCTATTATTGCTCCTATTCCATGGTCGAATCCACGACTGGTCCCATGGAATGGCAATAACAATTGTTCTGATTCTATGATCGAATCCACGGCTTGATCTCATAGAATAGCAATAACTATATTATCTCATTACTCCGATTTCATGATCGAATCCATAACTGGTCTCATAAATGGTAATAGATAAATCTTAATTACTCTGATTTTATAGTCGAATCTACGATCCCATGGAATGGTAATGCTCACTTTATTATTCTGAATTCGTAGTCGAATCCTCAGCAGATCTTATGAATTAATATTAAACATCTTATTACTCAGTTTTGTGAATTATTCTCCACTGAATTCCACAATTAGTAATAAATAATCAACAACCAGGCGTTTGAGCTACCTCTAAGTAAGCCCCGATTCAAATGGTGAAGGTGTATTCAACGACGATACACTAACAGTCACCACACGAACGAGTATTTCAAAATACAACGAAACGATGTACCTATGCAAAATAGGGAAGAAAATAATAAATAATTAAAAATATTGACCAGGGTGCTGGGAGCACGGACACACGACCGACCGACCGTGTCGTGGTCAATCCCACGCCAGTTTTATATTTTTAATACATTTTTATTATTTTTCATGATTTGATGAAAATTCTCTCATTTTATCAAATCTCCTTCGTCTCGAGGAAACTCCTCGGTTTCATGGTATTTTGCACAAATCATCAAAGAATAAATAAAATTATGAAAACTTGTGGGACCGGGCCACTAGTCGGCCGGCCATGCCCTAGCCGGTCCCACACGCCCCTTGTTTTATTATTTTATTTTATTTTTCCTTGAATTCATCAAATTCCTTGATTTCATGGAATTTCTCTCAAATTAAGAAAAATTCCCTCAAATCATGAAAAATACTTAAAACATATAAAAAAAATTATGAAAACTCGTGGGACCGGGCCTCTAGCCTGCCGGCCACGCCCCCACGGTCCCACACGCCGTGTTTTTATTATTTTAATATTTTTTGCTTCCTTGAACTCATGAAAACTCCTTCAATTCATGTAAACTCCCTAAATTCATCAAATCTCTTAAAATTCATGAATTCTTCATAAAATCATCAAAAATATTATAAAATTAAGGAAAATGGCACCACGGGGCCGTGGTCCCGACCGGCCGACCATGCCTTGGCCTCGGCGGTCCCACGCCTCCTTATTCCTTATTTTATAATTATTTTCCATCATCTCATGGTGTTTTTCCTCAGTTTCGTCGAAACCCTAATTTTGGCATATTTTCTCGAATGGATGCTCAATCGCACGCCAGAAAATATCAAAATTCCCAGGACTGAGACGCGGACACCTTGGGGGAACGAGCACGCTATCTTGACCGACCAAGATTGGCTCTTTGGCTTACAGAAGCCGGTCTCATCAAGTTTCATAGTTTTGACCTAATTTGCATAATTGCACGTATTAGGTCCAAGACTCTTCTAAATACTTCGGTTTTTCATGAAGTGATCATCAGGCGGTCACGTGACTACCCAGGGCCGGTTTCATGACCCCATGGTCGGTCCCTCACTCCGTCATAATTAATTAGGTTTTCTCACCTAAGGCTCGGACGAGCATTTTCGAATAAATGATTAAACCAGCATTTAATCATTCTTTCACCAACATATCGTCAACTCTTCAGGAGTTCTTTGTATTTGCTCACGTGAGCCTATGGACACTACATGGTTGATCCACGGTCCCATGTAGTCGCTCCCTCCTTCGTCCCATGGTTAAACTTCTGACGAACCATGAATTGATCATCAATTGATCAAATTACGGTTCTGAATCCAAGGATCATCATTCCAGATTCCAACCTTAATAATTTTACGACGACCTCATGGTCATTAATTTTATTAATTATGCTCGGTTCAACGACCAGTATTCTAATTAATATTTTTGGTACGCTGCCAATAATCCATCAGACGAGCAACACTTGCTCTGATGATAAATATTTGCTCAAACCAAGGAATATTGGTTCAAAAATCAATATTCAACGATCCATCTAATGAGCAATACTCGCTCACTTCATCATAAGAACTATACCTCTGTCTCATGACATGTTCAATTCATGAGTTTCAGAACATCATGTTCAACTCAGCAACTACATGGACTCATCGTCCCATCAAACCACGAAGTCATCAATTGACTAACATACCACGAGACGTCAATCGTGTCACTTTGGGGGATATCACTTAGGGTTTTGGTCTGGCGGTCTACGGCACGTGTGTTCATACACACGTTGGAATGTGAGCAAGTCGTGCAATCAGTTGAAGGAGTTCACAAAGTAGTGTATGGAAAATTGACCAAGTCATCACACGATGAGCAACTGGTCTCAAACACGATTTCCATTTCCCCACTCTTTCATACCATCAACTGTCACACTTCACGAAATTATGGTGTCTAAAATTCCAGCAATAAAAATAAGTCTCTGAATCATGATTAAATCATCAGCATCAACAGTATCATCAATCTCACGTCTCATCGACAACACGAGATCATCAACTCATCAATTGAGCAACTACTCTCAATTGAGAAATTTCAATCATTCAGAGTTTATCATATTCAGAATTCATACATCCACAATCTTTGATTACCATTGATTCCACACATTTCTTAGCTTCCCTCCTACAGATCAACCCATCCTCTCTTATGACTGAATTTACTCTGAAACGGTCATTGTCTTGATTTAGGTCGGAGTACTACAGATTGATCTCTCGAATCTAAAGCACCCCCTTTGCAGCGGTGCATCTGTGTGAGATTTAACATTTCGCTCGATTCGAGGAGTCTCCTTCGTACGTTCGTCTCCTCAATTCCTTAAAAAACCAGCAAATCGTTTTTCCCCATCTACAGATTGGCGACCACAATGGGAGATTAATCTCTCGGTTGCAATCTTAAGCTTTTACAAGATGGTTGGTCTTAGGTCTTCATCAGAAACTCCAAACCCTAACCAGAGTATTTGAAATGGCGATATTCCTCATACTCGTCCGAACGACTCTAGTAATATTCTTCACTCCTACTTTACTACTCCTTTTTCCTCTATTGATGCGTTCGAAGGAGAAATCCCATCATTCGCTGAATTGGCATGGACACAAGAAATTCTGATTAGGAGCATCAATCGATTGAAGGAGGCAATCGATGAACTCTTCAACTGTATGGTAGAATTAACAAAACTCTTGAGAGCAGAAGTGGTAGATCATCCCAGTGCTACTGCCAACGATACCCCTCAAACCAACAGCTTCACTACTTACGAAAATCCGGTGGACCAAGAAGTCATACATTTGATCGAAAATCTATGTGAACTCCTACACTTCTCCCGGGATCAGCGCACATAC
Organism: Papaver somniferum; assembly: GCF_003573695.1. Taxonomy (NCBI): domain Eukaryota; kingdom Viridiplantae; phylum Streptophyta; class Magnoliopsida; order Ranunculales; family Papaveraceae; genus Papaver; species Papaver somniferum. The sequence goes on along the minus strand of NW_020621936.1, from coordinate 971,244 downwards.
ACATTTTCAGCACTCAACCAGATATCATCCAGCGTGCAAATAACGCCACCAACACCATCAGTTGAAGAAGTCTCCCTAGTGCCTGGGCATTCGATCGACAACATCTCTTTTGGAGAAGAAGATCGCATGACGGATGAAGGATACAACCGAGCGTTGTATGTCACTGGTTTCATCAAAGGCACCAAATTTAGAAGATCTCTTGTCGACACCGGTGCTTCCACCAACATTGTCACTATGAAGACTCTCAGGATGGCCAGATTCCCACAAGGTAAAATCGTTCGTTATCCCATCCTAATGACAAGATTTGAAGGAAGTCAAAGCCATACATATGGACATGCATACATAGATTTGAGGGTGGGGCCGATTCGATCGAAAGCAAAGTTTCATGTGATCGAGCAAGAACCTGACTACCACATAATACTGGGACGCCCATGGCTCCATGATAACAAGGTGGTTCCTTCAACATACCATCAATGCATGAAGGCTCTGGTCGACAACAAGATCGTTCGCATTCCGGCTTCATCATCTCCTTATGCTCCCGTCTATGATATTGAGTTCCTTGAATCTCAAAAAGGCGTCCCGGAACCTCCAAGCAGGGTTCGCAGTACTCTACTTCCAAGCTAGAAGACTATCGAGAAGGATGATAACGATCCGTCATCCTCAACTGCTAAAATGATCAAGTCACATACTACACCGACTAAACGCCATAATGATCAAGTCTCAACTCCAGGGTCAAACTTCACGACCGATCGAGATGTAGAAGGGAGATTCATTTATCGCCGATGGAAAGATTAACAATTAATCGGGGAGAACGATGAAAAGTCTCCCCACCATAAATAATCGTGTCAGAGTGAGTTATCACTTGGAGAAGAAGTCCAGGATGCCCCACGACAACTACAGGACGACACTGACTCTACCACTGACGATCTTGAAACAATCAACATTGGGACTGAAGACGATCCAAGGCCAATCCTGATCAGTTCAGCACTATCACCAGATGAGCGGACCGAGCTGATAAAATTATTGAAAGAATATCAAGATGTCTTCGCCTGGACGTACGAAGAAATGTCGGGTCTGGATGACAAACTCGTCAGCCATCACCTGCACATCGTCCTTGGTTCCAAAGCTGTCAAACAACCGCCCAGACTATTTAGACACGAAGTCGAGGAGCAAATCAAGGTCGAAATTCAGAAACTGTTGGCAGCAGGGTTCATCAAGCCTATTCTTCATCCAACGTGGCTAGCAAATGTGGTACCTGTTAAGAAGAAAAATGGTCAAATCAGATGTTGTGTCGACTTCAGGAACTTGAATAAATGTTGTCCAAAGGATGATTTTCCTCTACCCAATATTGACATGCTCGTCGATGCAACCAGTGGTCACAGTATGTTCTCATTCATGGATGGCTATAGTGGGTACAACCAGATCAATATGTATGAACATGACGCCAACAAAACTGCGTTCCGTACTCCCATTGGGAATTTTCACTACACTGTGATGCCCTTTGGATTAAAGAATGCTGGTGCCACCTATCAACGAGCCATGACTGCCATATTCCACGACATGATGCACAAGCAAGTAGAAGACTGTGTTGATGATGTGGTGGTAAAATCGAAGACCCGAGCATCTCATCTCGAAGTTCTATGGCAGGTGATTGAAAGATGCAGAGAATACAAATTAAAAATGAATCCTTTAAAGTGCGCATTCGGAGTTTCTTCTGGAAAATTCTTAGGATTCCTGGTCACGGCTGAAGGGATCAAAGTCAACCCAGACAAGGCAAAATTTATTACCACCACGCCTCCTCCACGTACCGTGAAGGAACTACAGAGCTTTATGGGCAAGGTAAATTATATTCGACGCTTCATTCCTGGATTAGCTCAACTCATTGCTTCGTTCACACCTTTGCTGAAGAAAGGAGCAAGTTTCACCTGGACAGCTGTTCAACAAGAAGCTTTCCATAAAATACAACAGATATTATTGTCACCGGCCGTCATGAGGTCTCTAGTGCAGGGACGACCTCTGATTCTTTACACAGCCTCTAGTGATGTCGCCATCGGCGCACTCCTCTCTCAGGAAGACGACGAAAGCGTCGAACGACCGATTTACTACTTCAGCCGCACAATGAGAGATGCTCAACTCCGATATATAAAGGCCGAAAGGGCATGCCTAGCATTGGTACATGCAATCCAGAAGTTCAGACATTACTTACTATCTAACAGGGTCGTACTCATCTCCAAAGTTGATCCCATAAAGTTCTTGCTATCAAATCCAGCCTTGATAGGGAGACCAACGAAGTGGCTAGTCCAGATGTCAGAATTTGACATAGCTTGCACGCTACCTAAAGCCATCAAAGGTAAAGCGGTCGCAGACTTGCTCGCTGTTTTTTCAGGGGAAGACACAACAACACTACATGAAGAAGTGCCCGGCGAATTCCCAGACATCTTGGTCATCAAGGAAGAAACATGGCTTCTATACTTTGATGGATCTGCCACCCCTAGTAGTGACACCGGAGGAGCGGGCATAGTACTGGTGTCTCCATCTGGTGAAGTTTTCTCACATTCGTTCAAGTTAGATTTCCACTGCACCAACAACTCAACAGAATATGAAGCCTTCCTATTAGGATTATCCTTGGCCAAGCAAGCAGGAGCAACACACCTTGAGATAAGGGGGGATTCAAAATTATTGGTCAACCAGATGAATGGAACGTATTCTCTCAAGGAAACCACACTTGCTCCATTCAGAACCAAAGCTCAGCGACTGTTGACCTATTTTGCTGATGCAACGATCGTCCATACTGGACGGACTAACAATAGGCATGTTGATTGCCTAGCAACTCTCGCCTTCAAGCTGCAATTTGAAGGAGCAGAGAAAACGATCACTATACATAGGCGTACCGTATCTTCAACTTGGCTCACTCAGATAGAAGACATTTCAGCAAACGATTGGCGAGCACCCGTCATTCATGAGTTGAGCAGCTCTGTTTCAGAAGGCCAAGTCATCCTCAAAGAATTTAAAAACTACTTCTTGCTCCATGGAGGACTATACTATCGAAGCCCTGATGTATCTCTATCACGATGTCTTGGGAGCGACGAAGCGGAAGAACATCTCAAGCGCATACATGAAGAAATCTGCGGGAAAACGTTAGTGGTAACACTTTACAGAAAGCTTCAAAGAATGGGATACTACTGACCATCCATGGAAACTCAGTCGATAGCTTTACAAGGATCTTGTCCTGATTTCCAAACACCTCATCATCACCTAGAGGTTTTGACAGTCCACTACACTTGGGACTGGAAGGATCCTTACATCAAATACTCCGGGATAAAAAACTACCACTGAAAAGAAGCAAGCAGACAAACTCATTCAGAAAGCTAAGAGATTTGTCTATCTCGATGGGATCGATTTGGTGGGAATTGATGGATTTTCAAATGGTTGTAGAGATAGTGGTAAAAAGTTTCTTTTCAGACTTGTGAAGGTAACAAAATTTCTAGATTTAAATTAAACAAGCAAATAAAAAGAGTTGTTCAAAGTTATAGAGAAAAACACCAAGACTAGGATTCCACCAATGACCATTTTAATAGTAAACTCTAAATAGTTCTTATGCAATTTTATCTTTAAAATCAATTCTAATATTTGCCTCAAATAAGTTTTTGAAGTAATAATTGTAATTAAAAAGTATAAAACATCAAAAGTTACTAAAACCCAGCATGCTTCATCAAGTCAATTCACAATTACTCAATAAAAACTATTAATTCAATTTTAATTCGTGAAAATAATCAAATAATAATATTGCAAATAAATGTAAAAATTAGAATTATACCAATAAATTTTGTGCCAATGGCTTCCTCCGTCGTCTCGGCTAATGGGTTTAGCTCCTCATCCCAAAAACACACTCACAAGATAAATTCATGGCTAAAATAGGTGTTTTTATTGATGATTATATGATGAAATAGGAATTAGCAACGCTGCAGAAGTGTTACAGCGTCACTGTTACAAATGGTGTAAGTGCTGATAAGAAACGATAGAACTAAAGTGCTGTAAATAGCGACACATGGTGTAAGCTGCTGGAAAGAACGATACAAGCCTTGTGCTGTAAACAGCGACACAGCGTGTTCTGGTTTTAAGACTGATGAAGAACGACTTCCTTAGCAGGTCTGTTCTTCCTCTTCTTCTTCCTCCTTGAACAGCAGCAGCAGCAACAACAATCAATGGTATCTTCCTCGTTTCGGCTCTGAACTCTCTCCTATTTGTCTCTAAACTTTTCTAACCCCTCTTATGACTCGAACCAACACTTATATAGCTACCAAACCCCCAAAAATCTCGAGTGAATCCGACTTCTTCTTTTTCTCTCTTCTCTGCGCTGTTGAGAAAATATCTCTCTCTGATCTCCCTGTACGCGTTTGTTAGCTATATATTTGCCACCAAACTCTTATCAAGACTATAACAGGACCAAGTAAAAGTCTAACTAGCGTGAAACTCTCCCTGAATCCTTTACCCATTCTCTGTACATATCGGGAAGATACGTATCTCTGTACCAACTCTGTTTATCCAGCCCGGATTATCCAGCCCATTTCGATTGATAAAAACGCATGTACCAACTCTGTTTAGTCCATTAACATCCAGCCCAAACGAATTTGGTGATCGAATCTGTCCCAAAGGGCCCCAAAACTCCAACCCTGTTTGCTGTTCGTGAAGCATTTCATTTCCCGCCAAAATTTTCTTTTGAATTTGAGAAGATGACCTCCCCTTATTTGTGGCTGGTCTCCCTTTAGCAGCTGCCTGGATATAGGTCACCCCTTAGTAATTAGGTTACCCCTTATCCAAAGTGAGAGTTTGTATAGTAATTTTCTCCCACGAGCGCAAAAACCACTTTTTTAGCCAATTTCGCCGCAAAAGCTTATTTCTCCAGAAATACCTACAGGGACATAAAAAGCCATAATAAGTACAAAAAATGGGTACTAACACAATATACAATTGGGCTATATTAGACACATAAATGCGTCTATCAAATACCCCCAAACTTATTATTTGCTAGTCCCGAGCAAATCAAAACTACAAAATAAAATCCTAACTCACTGTCGCAGGCATCGTCGATTGCATTTAGCGTATGCAATAAGCCTTTAAACCCCTAGGTGGCCCTAGTGGCCGAGTTATAGTCTCGGGAGGGCTTACCAGAGATATACCCACAAAACCTGTACTCCAGACCTTAGCTATCTACGCAGAACCTTGTAAGGCACTAAAGAATCTCCTTGGTTGGCATACTTATTGACTATAGGAAGAAGTACCCTGATGCGAAATTCCAATTGTTGTACACGAGTTTGTACTCAAGCATACTAAAATTCATATAAAGTGACAGAGCTCTACTCAGATAGTTGCACTATGGACATCATATTCGGAGTCAAAACTAATCACATGGATAGATCAAGAAGATGGATATAGAAAAACATGTATGGTTTTGATGTTTACTAAGCGAACGGCGTTTCCCATATCTGTCTGAAGGCCTCCGCCAAAATGAACCTATCCTAATGGATTGAGATACTAGTCTGACTAATATCAACACACTGGCATATACAAGGGTACCAGTGGTCGACTTTATTGAATTTATTCCTTTTGGTCAAATGGTCTGGTCTCAATTTTTTTTTTTTTTTTTTTTTTTTTTTTTTTTTTTTTTTTTTTTTTTTCAACTTTTTTTTTTTTCATGGTATCTCAATCACTCTAATTCACCCTAGCATTGGTAACAACTTGAATCGTGGGCCCCACCTATCACTTAGAGAAACATAGTTTAAAAACAAAATAAAATAAAAATAGAAGTGAAAAGGACTCAACGAGATATGGTGAAACTATCATGTTATTTCTAACACCTGAGCTCTGTGCTTTTATGAATAGACTCTTTAGATGTTTCCATCTAATCAGATTGGTTCCTCAACTCCTACAACCAAAATGCTTCCATCCACTTAGATTAGTTAGTGCAATCCTCAATAGGCAAATTTCTAGGCTCTGGAGTTTATTTATTGCAAAAAAGCCAAAAAGTGTTTCTTCCCCACCCCAAACTTAAATCTAACATTGTCCTCAATGTTCTAGATGAAATTAAAAGCATGAACAAGGAGAAACTATTACCACTGGAGGGAAAAGAAATAAGGAAGGATATTACCGTATCACATGAACGCGGGAGCCTCCCAGTAAATGCTAAATTTATAGTCATTAGCTAGACATCAAATACCTCAAAAAGAATTTTCACCTTCCAAAGTCGTATACCAATAGTCGAAACAATTGTGGGTCCATAAGACCAAATAGAACTGCCACTAATAGGAGACAAATGGTCAAGATCAGAAAAATGAGCAGAAAGAGCACAACTGATCTAAAGTTTCTCGCAAGACAACTGGATTTATCTGGAGTGCCCAATTGGGCTTCATATGAGTGTCTCGGCAAACAGATTCATCCGAAAAACGGGCCTTTAACATATGGATTTTTCCTGGACTTATCAGGCGGATCAGGTTGTGGAGTCTGAATACACTCAAGCGATACCTCAGATGCACTAGGCTTGAGTCCCAAGTTAGGGACTTCTATTGGGGATAATTGACAATCTCTACCCCCAAATTTAGGGTAATCACTATTCTCCGTAAGACCTTTAACTATGGCTTGAATTTCCGGATCCGGAGAGTATTTAAAATACTCTAGAGCTTCTTCTAGTTCACTACCCCCAAACTTAGAGTTTTGGGTGTCTCTAGATAAACTAGTCACAATATTCCTAATTTCTAGACCATCCGGTTCCTGAAAAAGGTCAATTGCTTTCTCTGAGTTATAATCAGGTGGTTCATCCTCTAAATTCTTTTGAGGTATACTAGCTATAGGACTTATATGTTTCATATCCTCTATGGTCATCCCTAGAGTTTCCTTATTGTGTTGAAGCACGGTTACTGGCCTAATCTCATGATCACTATCCAAATTGGAAGTTATAGGCAAAATCTCAGATGGGCCTACAAATGCATAATTGGGGTCCAACTTAGGAGGATCTTTAGGCTCTTCGAAATAAGGGCTTAAGGTAGATTCGGTAGCTAGTAATGGTTCAAACCTAGATTTCCATCTATCGGTATCTAACATAGGAATAGAATCCAACAGAGCATTTACTTGTTCAATGTTGCTATCATCGTCAAAATCCATGCTAAAACGGGCTAGACAACTCTCTAATGGATCTTCCGATTCGGTGTTTGGTACAGACTTCGGAACTAAGGTTCCTATCATGTTGACCTCTTCAATGCACGTGTCATCTAGCTCAGAATGTAGCTTATTGACATTAAAAATATTCAACTCAATAGTCATATTACCAAAAGATAGATTCATAATACCATTTCGACAGTTTATGATCGCATTAGACGTGGCTAAAAACGGGCGACCTAAAATCACTGGTATTTGGTTCTCTGGATCAGGGACAGGTTGGGTATCTAGGATAATAAAATCCACTGGATAAATAAACTTGTCAACCTCTATGAGAACATCCTCTATCACACCACGAGGAACTTTAACGGACCTATCAGCTAACTGAAGTGTTATCTGGGTAGGTTTCATCTCACCAAGTCCTAGCTTGAGGTACACATGGTATGGCAGTAAGTTCACACTGGCTCCTAAGTCAAGCAACGCTTTCTCAACACGGTACTTACCTATTGTACAAGCAATGGTAGGGGACCCTGGGTCTTTATACTTAGGAGTTGGTATTCTGAATAATAGAACTCACATGACTAGCTATGAAGGCTTTCTTCTGGACACTGAGCTTACGCTTTCGCGTACACAAGTCCTTAAGGAACTTGGCATAAGAGGGAATCTGCCTAATTGCATCTAATAATGGAAGGTTGATATTAACCTGCTTAAAAACCTCCAATATATCATTAAAGTTGGACTCCCTCTTAGTCGGAACTAGCAGCTGGGGAAACGGGGCTCTGGGAACAAAGCCGGGCTTAACAGGACCCTCATTGGTCTCTTTGGAGACTCTATCAGTCTCCTCATTTTCTGGCTCAGGGTGAACTACAGCATGTTCACTATCAGGCATGGCAACCTTGTTGTCAACTTTCTTTCCACTCCTAAGGGTTGTGACAGCATTCACATGATTGTACGATTTCTCTCCTTTTGGGTTGGGATCAGTACGACTAGGGAACCTTCCTTCTTCTCTCTCATTGATAAACTTAGCTATTTGGACGACTTGAAGCTCTAATTTAGCAAAAGACTGGGCACTATTCTTAAAATTCTGTTTGGTTTCCTCTTGAAAATTACCCTGGCTTTTTACTAACATTTCCTGGCTTTGTGATAGCATCTCCTGGCTCTTCCTTAATATACTAAGGGTTTCCTCTAAGCTAGCTATTCTATTCTCAGATGGGTTCTGGGTCTGACCTGAAGAGTTCTTAGTATAACCAAAACCTGGGGGAGGCTGAGAATTACTAGACTGGCCTTGATTCTGGCCCTTAGACCAAGAGAAATTAGGATGGTTTCTCCAACCAGGGTTGTAGGTTTCTGAGTATGGGTCAAACTTCTGACGGTTCTCAAACCTAGCATTGTTATAGACAGCATGGGCTTGGTCTTCACTAACCTGACCTTCCTAAAATGAATTATCGGGCTCTATTCCACAACTAGAGACTTGAGAGGCTCTATTAGGTTCAACAAGGGACCTATTTTTAGACTGGCCCATTTCCAAAGATTCTAACCTTCTAGATAAAGCAGCAAACTTAGCATCTGACGCAAAACTCGTATCTACCATATTGGTGCTACTTCTATTGACCAAGAGTCTTTTAGGGGGTTCAACACAAGATTCCCACTGTTGGGATTTTTCAGCGATATCTCCTAATAAGGTAAAAGCATCATCAGCATTTTTTCTAGTGAACTCACCAGCGCACATAGACTCAACCATGGCCTTGGTCGAATAGTCTAAACCATCATAAATAATCTTTACAAGTTTCATATTATCAAATCCATGGTGAGGACACTGAGATAGGAGATCATTGAATCGCTCTAAAAACCTATAAAGAGACTCTCCCTCTTGTTGCACACTAGCACTAATTTTCTGCCTAACAGCTGCAGTTTTATGCTTAGGGTAGAATTTCATATAGAAGGCAGCGATAAGTTCCTGCCATGTTTCTATGGATTCAGACGGTAGGTTGTTCAGCCAGGTCTTGGCTTTGTCTCTCAAAGAAAAGGGAAACATCTTAAGTTTCAAGACTTCATCGGTAAGGTCCTTTATCCTAATTGTCCCACAGATTTCCTCAAAGTCCCTAATATGAAAATAAGGGTTCTCATCATCTTTTCCTAAGAATATAGGGATCATCAGAAGAATACTAGGTTTTATCTCAAAATTAGCCGTAGTGGCTGGCAATTTAATGCATGAAGCTCGGTTGGTCCTAGTTGGGAACATGTAATCTCTCAAAGTTGCCATCGCTGGCACAACTAGGGCTGCACATGGGTCGGGTTGGGTCGGGTTTGGCCTCACCCACCACCCGACCCACTGCTGGTGGGTAATTGAACTTTTCACCCGCAACCGACCCACCATAACAATGGGTCGCTTTTCACCCGACCCACAATAAGGCGGGTTGGGTCGGGTCGGGTGGTGGGTTACCCGTCATATTTTATATCTTGCGGGAAATTGAAATCAATTTCAAATGAATCCCTAGATTTATTTAGAAAGTCAAGAACAATCAACAATACATAGAGTTCAACTAGTTGGGAACAAGTTTTAAGTTGATTCATACCTTCAGTTCACTAATCAAGATTCAAGAACAACGAATTGACGAAGGAAGAAGAGTCTCTGTGACTCTGTCTCTGAGAAGGAGAGAAGAAGAGGCCGAAGTGATAGGTGTGGGATGCGAGTGTGATGCTTAGTTAGGGTTAGGTATTTTATTTTTTCAATCCAATGGCTGAGATTCATTCTAGGATAGAAAATCTAAGGGGTAGCATGCTAGGGAATATTGGGCGGGTTGGTGGGTCGGGTCGGGTGAAGAAAGTTCCTACCCGCAACCGACCCAACATACGGTGGGTTTTCACGTGCCTCACCCATAGTCGACCCATACCTAGGTGGGTCGGTTCGGGTACGGGTATTTTTCGACGGGTGTGGGTCGGGTCGGCGGGTCGAGTCGGTTATGTGCAGCCCTAGGCACAACAGAAGTACTAGGGGTACTATCCTCACAAAGAGACAGATTCTCAAAACAGAAGTTTCCAAAAACAGGGCTCTCCAAAGAAGAGTCTTCGAGCTCCCTGCTTAAATCAGAAGAACTACTAGGTTTTTCGCTAATCAATCGACCTAGAGTATCTCTTTTCCAAGCCCTATTAACAAAATCGGGCATACACTAAAAAGAATTCAAAAAGAAATAAAAAATCCTAACAGGAAGGTTCTAGCAATCACACAGCAGGCTGACTCGACTTTACCACAGCAAACCTAAAGATTTCTAGCAAACAACAAGCATGATGGCTCCACTTAGATTGTTTCTAGACCAGCTTCTAATCCTTCGAAAGGGAATTCGTTACAATTTAAGCAAAACCCTCTGGAATCAATCCGAGTTAAAGCAAGTTGAATCGAGGCGAGGGAAGCTCAGTGGAGCTTTGATACCCAAAACCTCACCGATCCAATGCGGCGCAGTCACGCATTCAACTCGCAGAAACCGTCAAGAACTTCGAGGTGTGCTTAAAAGAGTAACCAATATTTTTCGAATGATTGTCCTGTTAAGATCGATACCCTATAGGTCTCTTTCTAGTCCAAATTTTAGGCTTAGGTTCGCTTTAGGTTTCGTTTTCCTAAGGCGGGCAAGAAGGGAGCGGTGATGAAATCCGAACCCTTATCTTATATGGTCCAGCCCTTGCCCTTTACTAGGAATTTAAAAACAGTCCATATTCAAGTCCTCAGCATATATTCACCTTAAGGAGTCCAGTAACCCGCTTTCAGGAGATTCGCGGGTGTTTAGAATTTTACCTCCCGTACCAGACGGGCGAAGAACCGCTGAAGTCGACTCGGGCCACGACTCCTATGCCGTGTGCGAACCCGAGGGGCCGAGGTGATATTGTAATCACCGTCCTTCCCTGCACACAGTTTGTATTTAAGGGTACCCTTCCGAAGGGTAAAAAAAATTAATGTCCCAAAATTAATGTCCAAAGTCCATAAAAAAATACAAAAGAAAAGAAAAGAAAGTCTAAAAAAAATTAAAAAAATAAAAATGTCTCTCTTTTTTTTTTCTCTCTTTTAAAAAATAAAGAAAATCTTCTTCTTTCGCTCCTTTAGCTTTGCTTTTCGCTCCCAAACTTAAAGTAAATCACCACAAGCTTTGGCAAAATTTTCTTTCGCTCCAATCTTCAAAAATCTGCAAGGAAACAAAAAAAACCAAAAACGTAAAGAAGAACAAAAATAATAAAAATAAAAATAAAATCTAAAAAAAAAATGCTAACTAAACACAGGTCCGTGTCGGCGGCGCCAAAAATTGATGGATTTTCAAATGGTTGTAGAGATAGTGGTAAAAAGGTTCTTTTCAGACTTGTGAAGGTAACAAAATTTCTAGATTTAAATTAAACAAGCAAATAAAAAGAGTTGTTCAAAGTTATAGAGAAAAACACCAAGACTAGGATTCCACCAATGACCATTTTAATAGTAAACTCTAAATAGTTCTTATGCAATTTTATCTTTGAAATCAATTCTAATATTTGCCTCAAATAAGTTTTTGAAGTAATAATTGTAATTAAAAAGTATAAAACATCAAAAGTTACTAAAACCCAGCATGCTTCATCAAGTCAATTCACAATTACTCAATAAAAACTATTAATTCAATTTTAATTCGTGCAAATAATCAAATAATAATATTTCAAATAAATGTAAAAATTAGAATTATACCAATAAATTTTGTGCCAATGGCTTCCTCCGTCGTCTCGGCTAATGGGTTTAGCTCCTCATCCCAAAAACACACTCACAAGATAAATTCATGGCTAAAATAGGTGTTTTTATTGATGATTATATGATGAAATAGGAATTAGCAACGCTGCAGAAGTGTTACAGCGTCACTGTTACAAATGGTGTAAGTGCTGAGAAGAAATGATAGAACTAAAGTGTTGTAAATAGCGACACAGGGTGTAAGCTGCTGGAAAGAACGATACAAGCCTTGTGCTGTAAACAGCGACACAGCGTGTTCTGGTTTTAAGACTGATGAAGAACGACTGCCTTAGCAGGTCTGTTCTTCCTCTTCTTCTGCCTCCTTGAACAGCAGCAGCAGCAACAACAATCAATGGTATCTTCCTCGATTCGGCTCTGAACTCTCTCCTATTTGTCTCTAAACTTTTTTAACCCCTCTTATGACTCGAACCAACACTTATATAGCTACCAAACCCCCAAAAATCTCGAGTGAATCCGACTTCTTCTTTTTCTCTCTTCTCTGCGCTGTTGAGAAAATATCTCTCTCTGATCTCCCTGTACGCGTTTGTTAGCTATATATTTTCCACCAAACTCTTATCAAGACTATAACAGGACCAAGTAAAAGTCTAACTAGCGTGAAACTCTCCCTGAATCCTTTACCCATTCTATGTACATATCGGGAAGATATGTATCTCTGTACCAACTCTGTTTATCCAGCCCGGATTATCCAGCCCATTTCGATTGATAAAAACGCATGTACCAACTCTGTTTAGTCCATTAACATCCAGCCCAAACGAATTTGGTGATCGAATCTGTCCCAAAGGGCCCCAAAATTCCAACCCTGTTTGCTGTTCATGAAGCATTTCATTTCCCGCCAAAATTTTCTTTTGAATTTGAGAAGATGACCTCCCCTTATCTGTGGCTGGTCTCCCTTTAGCAGCTGCCTGGATATAGGTCACCCCTTAGTAATTAGGTTACCCCTTATCCAAAGTGAGAGTCCGTATAGTAATTTTCTCCCACGAGCGCAAAAACCACTTTTTTAGCCAATTTCGCCGCAAAAGCTTATTTCTCCAGAAATACCTACAGGGACATAAAAAGCCATAATAAGTACAAAAAATGGGTACTAACACAATATACAATTGGGCTATATTAGACACATAAATGCGTCTATCAGGAATTTACTGAGGTGCTTAGCCGAACATGAAATCCCTACAATCCTGAAGGAAGTACATGATGGAGAACATCAAGGAAAGAGGAAACTATTTCTTCAAATTCATGAGAAATATTATTGGCCAACCATGGAAGATGATGCAGCCGCACACGTTCAGAGGTGTCACCAATGCCAAACCCATGGTAATCTCATCCACACTCCTTATCTCCCGTTGAATTCTGTGAATAGTCTGTGGCCTTTCTACAGCTGGGGACTAGATATCATTGGGAAGATCAATCCAGCATCTTCAAAATAACATGAATACATCATCACTGCGACAAAGTACTTCACCAAGTGGGTCGAAGCTATTCCTCTTCGAAGCACTACTGGAGTTACGATTGCAGCCTTCATCAAAGAGCACATAATATGCAGATTCAGATTTCCTAAGCATATCATCACAGATGACTGAACTTTTTTTGCCAATCAAGATGTTGAGAAGCTGCTCAATAAATATGGTATCAAACAAATCTTCTCCACGCCTTACTATCCACAAGGAAATGGTCAAGCAGAAAGTACCAACAAGACTCTGATCAGGATTATCAGTCGGACGATTCATGACATTCCTCGATCATGGCATGAGCAATTACCCATGGCTCTATGGGCTTACAGAACTACACTAAGGATCTTGATCGTTACTTCGCTATATTCCCTTGTCTATAGAGCCGACGCCATACTTCCAGCAGAAATCAAAGTTCTCTCAGACAGGATTGCAGCATCCAGTGGTGTATAATGGGATGAGGCTGAAATCTCCAGATCAAGAATCGCTGAGCTAGATATGCTTGAATCAAGGAGAGCCAAGGTGGAAAAATATGTGGAAGCTTACAAACATAGGATCTACAGAGCCTACAACAAAATGGTAAGACCTCGAACATTTCAAGTAGGAGATTTGGTATTAAAGACGGCAAAGCACATTCAACAAGACATGTCTGCTCCTAAGTTCTCTCATAAATGGGAAGGGTTGTATGTTGTTATCAAAGAAGTATCTAGCGGATACTACAAAATTTTAGCAATCAATGGAGGAAAGGAAGGAAACATCATCAATGGCAAATGGCTCAAAGCTTATTATGCCTGATCCACGAAACAAACTACCTCTTCATCATTTCAAGCATTTTCAAAAATGTAATTTCATTCCTCCAAAGAGCATGCGAATGCTCCTTTGTTCATTAAACATTTCATAAATGAGCAAAATTCGTTCATACCATGATCAACTGTTTCACCTAACTAGAAACTCAGATTTATTCAAAAAACAATAACCACAAATGCTCACTCAAAGAAAACCATCCAGCAACGGATAATCCCTGTAAGAAGCCTCGTCAAGCTTCTTCTGAAAAATCTTGGTCTTTGCCTTCAAGTCTTCGACCGTTTTCTCAACCCTTGATGACTCCAGAGATAGTATCCTCTCCTCATCCAGTAAAGCAGCATTCATGGAAATTGCATCGGCAGCCTCTGCCGCCTTATGAACCTTGATTGTCTCAAGACGACGATGGATCCAGCTTACATTGAATCGCAATATCTCACAATTCGAGATCATTTCATCCCATTTGTGCAGTTCATGGTTTTTGATGTCTCGCAAATGCATCTGGTTCATTTCCTGGATGATCGGCAATAGCCCCGCTACCGTGGTTAAAAGAGTTGGAAGAAAACCTTTCCACACTTCTGTGGTAGCAATGTGACCATACCTATTCTAAATCTTGGTGGACAGAGGCGCATGACATTTGGGAATCACGAATCCGCCGGCAACTTCATTGTCTGGGAAGGTATTAATCAATGTAGCTTCGAATAAGAGTCTAGCGGTTGGGTATTCACGAACATGGACACTATCTCCAGTCTCCACGGATCCTGCAGAATCTTCATATGCCTGGTTGCTGCTTTCCTCAACCTCAACCACGGTCACGGACTTTCCACTCTTTCTTCGTCTAGCATCGACGACGACACGGACATCCGCCTATGATGAAACGAAGGAGTGTTAATCCTGGGACTCAGTACAATCTCAAGAGTTATAGGTTTACTTACAGACGATCCAGCTTCAGCACGAGCTGATCCATACCGGGCAGGAGCTCTAACAGTCCGCTTAAGCCTTGCATTATGAGGAGTAGCATTCTTCTTACAGTCCTACGACAAACGTTCTCTTGTGATCAACAATCTCGATCGAACAGAGACAAGAAAGGAGAAGAAGAAGAAGAAGAAGTGTACAACTTACTGAGATAGACGTTGTTATTTCACGCTTTGACTGAAGATCATCTTGAGAAGAAATGCTATTGCTCGACATGACAGCAAGGAGGTAGGATAAAAACTTCTCTGCACGATGAAACTGACTCAGGAATGAAAGAAATATTTGCGTGGATCATAGATTTGGAGTCTTGAAGATATATATATATATATATATATATATATATATCAGGCGATAGTCATCACTCGCGAATAGTCAATTCAGTTATGAGTTTCACTGAAACCCTAGGCTTCAAAGATCGATACTGAAGACGCGGAGGAAAATAACGCACTGGGGACTGACCATCGAGGGTCAAAGGATAGGTCACGCGGCCTTGTACACGTCATGAATTCTCATCCGTGTGTTATGTTACTTCTCATGAAAATCGACAAGTCATGATGAATTTGGATGTATGGACATTTTTCCATGTCATGGATTAGAAGAAATCGATGTTAACAAAATGTTCATCATTCAGAAGAAAAGTCTAATTGAAGTAAAGTCATTTAAACAGTCAAAAGAAAGATATCCACTATGAAGACTAAAAGGGAATACTCTAACGTTTAAAGAAGATGGAAGTAAAACTACTCGTCGGACTCATCTGAATTGTCAGATTCATCGTCACTATCCTTCTCGGAATCATCTTCTTCAGAGTCACTGTCAGAATCATTGGTGAAGTCCGGTGGACGGAAGATAACATCATCATCATCTGAACCCGAGTCATCTTCTGCTGCATCTTCAGCTTCAATTTTCTTCATCATCCTCTGATGCTCTCTTTCATATCGATCAGGCTTAATGTAACACTCTGATGGTTCCCAAGTGATCTCTCCTTCAGAAGCATCAGCATCAGAATCTAAAGGCACTCCATCCAAGAATCGACGCTTCTCCTCAACCCTCTGTCTCTTACGCCGGGTGCGATCTTTCTCACGTTGACGGGCATCCTCCTTTTTGTCTTCAGCTCCTCTTTTCTTGAGTTCAGCAAAAGAGACTCTTCGCTCACCCAAGGGAACATTAGGCTTCTCCCCTTCATGGGAAACCCTAGCCATTGATTTCGCTATAGGAGCGTTGGAATCCTCATCATAAGAGCCAGAGGAAGAAGAGGAATACCAGTAGTCGTAATTGCTGTTGTTGTTGGTCGACATTTTCTGGAACCGGAAGATCAAAGATTACTACTATGTAAACAAACCAACATCAGCAAAAAAGGTAACTCTGAACTCTTACCTCTTTACAATTCTACTAATGGTAGTAGTTATGCCGTAAGAGTTAACACGATAAAGTTAGTTCGTTTCCTAAAATCTGCGATAATGAACGAGACTTTATTAATTTCCGAAACTGATTTTTCACGAAATCATGGACACAATTTCCATAATGTGAATATTCACACAACTGACCTATGAAGTTCATAACAATACAATATTCTATCATAAATATACTGTCTATCTTCGAAGAATCCTCAAAACCCACGTTTTGATTTAAAAAAAAAAAAAACTATTTTTCCTTCGTATCGTCGTTATTTGTCTTTAAAACGAAGGTTTATTTCAAAATACTGTGAAAGCTCACATCTCATACATATGATAAAGTTTTGTATTTACATGAAAGCTCGTAAGAAAATTTTTATCACTGGACACAAGTTCATCATATGAATTTTCCTTCGAGTCGTCGTAATTTGTCTTTAAAACGAAGGATTATTTCGATTTCGTGAAAATTTACTCCTTTTATGATAAAACCATGGTACACATGAAAGCTCATACACTAAGTTTTATCACTGGACCTAAGTTCATATATTAAAAAAAAAATCTCTCCTACATCAGGGATTATAGTTAGTTTTCAAAACTAACGATCGAACAAACATACGTTTTCAAAAACGAGGGTTTTTCATAAAACTCACACCAATATATACACACATGTATATGGTTTCATCATGAACATGAAAAACCCATGAAGGTCACAACATCAGCAAACATCAAAAAAAAAAAAAACGCACACACCTGGTCGGTCAGAAGTTGGCCGGCGGCAACGGCGTGAAGGAGGAGAGGTGATAGAGAGCTAGACGTGGAAAAATTTAAAAAAAAAAGAAGGATTAATTCCTTTTATACAATTTTTTTTTATTTCCAAAACCTAATTCTCCAAGGATTTCCTTATTGGGCCCGGCCCGCGAATCCTAACCGACCACGGACTCGTCGTCCAAACCAGCGGTTCAACATTAATTTATGCTCATCAAACGACGCTCCAATCATGACATTGAATCCTTCATCAAGTCGTGGTTTTCTCATGCTCTCTAAATCCGGTAACGTCTCAACTTACGACTAAGTTCAATTACTGGTATTATTATTTATGGCCGGAAAGTCACCATTTAATGCTGACTGAGGAACACAGCTTTCCTCAGTAAGCAGGGGACTTAATGTAGATGGTGGATTTTCGACAAGGGATAAAATCATAAACTCATAATTATACGAAGCTCTGATCCAGCAATCAGACGTGAATATTGAGACACGGGTCTCTCATCGAATTCTCAACGGAGAGTACTTTCTCTCAGAGTACATGTAGATATGTAGTCTCACGACTGGACAACGGCATATCTCATGAATACTGAACACTTTCAGTGATTATTTCAATATAGTATCACGAGATGGATGGCTCCTAGACAGCTTGCTATGCTAGTATAGAGCGATAACGTCTTCAGGAACAAACAACGAGTTTACCCTGACTATATAAAGGATATGACTTACCGACAAGCTCATATCGGGATAATTAATGCTCCTAGACAGCTTGCTCTTCTAGTATAGAGCCACAAAGTTAATTATTCCTAATTAAGATTAATTCTGCCGTGACATTCACTACTGAATTCCCAGAATAATCTATTATTGCTCCTATTCCATGGTCGAATCCACGACTGGTCCCATGGAATGGCAATAACAATTGTTCAAATTCTATGATCGAATCCATGGCTTGATCTCATAGAATAGCAATAACTATATTATCTCATTACTCCGATTTCATGATCGAATCCACAACTGGTCTCATAAATGGTAATAGATAAATCTTAATTACTCTGATTCTATAGTCGAATCTACGATCCCATGGAATGGTAATGCTCACTTTATTATTCTGAATTCGTAGTTGAATCCTCAGCTGATCTTATGAATTAATATTAAACATCTTACTACTCAGTTTTGTGAATTATTCTCCACCGAATTCCACAATTAGTAATAAATAATCAACAACCGGGCGTCTGAGCTACCTCTAAGTAAGCCCCGATTCAAATGGTGAAGGTGTATTCAACGACGATACACTAACAGTCACCGCACGAACGAGTATTTCAAAATACAACGAAACGATGAACCTATGCAAAATAGGGAAGAAAATAATAAATAATTAAAAATATTAACCAGGGTGCTGGGAGCACGGACACACGATCGACCGACCGTGTCGTGATCAATCCCACGCCAGTTTTATATTTTTAATGCATTTTTATTATTTTCCATGATTTGATGAAAATTCTCTCATTTTATCAAATCTCCTTCGTCTCGAGGAAACTCCTCGGTTTCATAGTATTTTGCACAAATCATCAAATAATAAATAAAATTATGAAAACTTGTGGGACCGGGCCACTAGCCGGCCGGCCATGCCCTAGCCGGTCCCACACGCCCCTTGTTTTATTATTTTATTTTTCCTTGAATTCATCAAATTCCTTGATTTCATGGTATTTCTCTCAAATTAGGAAAAATTCCCTCAAATCATGAAAAATACTTAAAAAATATTAAAAAAATTTATGAAAACTCGTGGGACCGGGCTCCTAGCCGGCCGACCACGCCCCCACGGTCCCACACCCCCGTGTTTTTATTATTTTAATATTTGTTCTTCCTTGAACTCATGAAAACTCCTTCAATTCATGGAAACTCCCTAAATTCATCAAATTTCTTAAATTCATGAATTCTTCATAAAATCATCAAAAATATTATAAAATTAAGGAAAATGGCACCACGGGACCGTGGTCACGATCGACCGACCATGCCTTGGCCTCGGCAGTCCCATGCCTTCTTATTCCTTATTTTATAATTATTTTCCATCATCTCATGGTGTTTTTCCTCAGTTTCGCCGAAACCCTAATTTTGGCATATTTTCTCGAATGGATGCTCAATTGCACGCCAGAAAATATAAAAATTCTCAGGACTGATATACGGATGCCTTGGGGGAACGAGCATGCTATCTTGACCAACCAAAATTGGCTCTTTGGCTTACAGAAGCCGGTCCCATCAAGTTTCATAGTTTTGACCTAATTTGCACAATTGCACGTATTAGGTCCAAGACTCTTCCAAATACTTCGGATTTTCATGAAATGATCATCAGGCGGTCACGTGACTACCCAGGGCCGGTTTCATGACCCCATGGTCGGTCCCTCACTCCGTCATAATTAATTAGGTTTTCTCACCTAAGGCTCAGACGAGCATTTTCGAATAAATAATTAAACCAGCATTTAATCATTCTTTCACCAACATATCGTCAACTCTTCAGGAGTTCTTTGTATTTGCTCACGTGAGCATATGGACACTACATGGTTGATCCACGGTCCCATGTAGTCTCTCCCTCCTTCGTCCCATGGTTAAACTTATGACGAACCATGAATTGATCATCAATTGATCAAATTAGGTTTCTGAATCCAAGGATCATCATTCCAGATTCCAACCTTAATAATTTTACGACGGCCTCATGGTCATTAATTTTATTAATTATGCTCGGTTCAACGACCAGTATTCTAATTAATATTTTTGGTACGCTGCCAATAATCCATCAGATGAGCAACGCATGCTCAGACGATCAAATATTCTAAAATTCATCACATGAGCAACACTTGCTCAGATGATATATATTTTCTCAAACCAAGGAATATTGGTTCAACAATCAATATTCAACGATCCATCGAATGAGCAATACTTGCTCACTTCATCGTAAGAACTATACTCTGTCTCATGACATGTTTAATTCGTGAGTTTCAGAATATCATATTCAACTCAGCAACTACATGGACTCATCGTCCCATCAAACCAAGAAGTCATCAATTGACTAACATACCACGAGACCTCAATTCCTTAAAAACCAGCAAATCGTTTTCCCCCATCTACAGATTGGCGACCACAGTGGGAGATCATTCTCTCGGTTGCAATCCCAATTCGGCAGGATGGTCGGTCTTAGGTATGGTTCAGTTACCAATCCGGGTTCAACACCTAACTCTAACATTGCAAGTCCTGGTGGTACTCCCAGCAAGTACTACTCCTATTAACGTTGCAGGCTCTAGTGGTAGCGCTAACACCACTCCTCCGGCCAGCAATATCACGTCACATGTTACTATCACTCTTCCAAGCACTGGTGCTCCAGAGATCGCCCCTGCATGTGACGACACTGGCGTCGTCTCCTGAAGAAACCAGAGGAAATCATCTTGATCTCATGAAGGTTCAGACTGACATGGATGCAACACAGAAAGAGTTGTATGCTTATCTTAAAACTCTCACAGACAAGTTTGCGTCTGAACGAACTCAGCCTCAGCGTGAAAAAGGAGAAGCTAAAGAAACATCTTCAACTGCTGATCCTGAAATCTCTCCAATATATGTTGTACAAGATGACGAATTCCGCAAAGCTGCAGATGACTCTCCAGCAAAGGAACTTGCAGGCTTCATCGCTCGTGAGGACCTGGAACGCTTCATGGAGGATCGAGGAAAAGAAAAAGCATCATCTGTTCATCGTTATCAACCTTCATACCCTGTCGCTACGCAAATAAATTCTTTCCCGAAGGGCTACACTTCCTCAACGTTCGCACTATATAACGGAACATGGAGCGCTCGAGAACACGTCTCTCGATCCCTGGAGGCACTAGGAGATCATGAACAAAACAAAATGATCCCAATCTATAGAGACTTTCTCTGCGACTCCAGACTCTCTCAGAACTTCATGAAGCATCCAAACGATCAGCGACTACTACACCTGCTTTGCTGAGAAAAGTCAACAAGGTCGAGGAACCTCGGAGCAGCCGATGCCTGATCAACAAATAATACAACGTCCAACCTTCCATGAACGTTATTGCTCAAGCAAAATGAAAGCTCCTGCTCAAACATGGGACATCCAACACCTCATTCGACAAAAGCATCAAGAAAGGATAACCAATCTTACACAAACCTCGATCCGGCATTAACGAACGGGGAGATGATCGGACATAGTCAAACTTATCATGAAGCAGTGATCGAGTTACTAGAAGTCTGGGTTCAAGATGGTGCAATCAAATCGCTGCTCATCATAGAGAGCCAACTGAAGAAAAATGAAGAAACCCAGGTACTGTCACCTTCATAGATTCATCAAATCATCCAACAAGTAACTGCAATATTTTGAAACAAATTTTCAAAGAGAAGGTTGATCCACAATAGCTTCAACGAGGGACTGAAGGAGTACACAAGAGTTCTCTCCCAATCAGAAGCTTTACACTCTCTCTGAACAACCTATCAAAGAGGCAGTTCAATCCTGGTCAATAATTCATCAGACGAGCAACACTTTCTCAGATGATAAATGTTTTCTCAAACCAAGGAATATTGGTTCAACAATCAATATTCAACGATCCATCAAATGAGAAAATACTCGCTCACTTCATCGTAAGAACTATACCTCTGTCTCATGACATGTTCAATTCATGAGTTTCAGAACATCATGTTCAACTCAGCAACTACATGGACTCATCGTCCCATCAAACCAAGAAGTCATCAATTGACTAACATACCACGAGACGTCAATCGTGTCACTTTGGGGGATATCACTTAGGGTTTTGGTCTGGCGGTCTATGGCACGTGTGTTCATACACACGTTGGAATTTGAGCAAGTCGTGCAATCAGTTGAAGGAGTTCACAAAGTAGTGGATGGAAAATCGACCAAGTCATCACACGATGAGAAACTGGTGTCAAACACGATTTCCATTTCCCCACTCTTTCATCCCATCAACTTTCACACTTCACGGAATCATGGTGTCTAAAATTCCAGCAATATCAATAAGTCTCTGAATCATGATCGAATCATCAGCATCAACAGTATCATCAATCTCACGTCTCATGGACAACACGAGATCATCAACTCATCAATTGAGCAACTACTCTCAATTGAGCAATTTCAATCATTCAGAGCTTATCATATTCAGAATTCATACACCCACAATCTTTGATTGCCATTGATTCCACACATTTCCCAGCTTCCCTCCTACAGATCAACCCATCCTCTCTTGTGACCGAATTTACTCTGGAACCGTCATTGTCTTAATTTAGGACGGAGTACTACAGATTGATCTCTCGAATCTAAAGCACCCCCTTTGCAGCGGTGCATCTGTGTAAGGTTTAACATTTCGCTCGGTTCGAGGAGTCTCCTCCGTACGGTCGTCTCCTCAATTCCTTAAAAAACCAGCAAATCGTTTTTCCCCATCTACAACAAGATATAAAAAATAACAACAAACACCTTTGTCTCATTGTTTGTGATTCCGCAACATCTTGTTTCACTACCATACAATTAAGATTGTTGTGAGGTGATTGATTAATCTAGGTTTTTCTTCGAGAATATAAGACCGGATTATCAATTGGTTCCTCTTCACCTTGAATATTATCAAAAGACATAACAAAAACTTTTAGGGTTTTTCTGTAGGAGACAGATTGATCCTTTGATAGACTTGTTTGTGTGAGACAGATTTTTTTATTATTAAAGCCTACGATTTTGGGTCATAGCAACTCTTAGTTGTGGGTGATATCAGCTAAGGGAATCAAGTGCGCAGTATCCTGCTGGGATCAGAGGCGTAGGGAGTACAACTGTACCTTGGATCAGTGGGAAACTGATTGGGGTTCAACTATAGTCCAGTCTGAAGTTAGCTTGGAGTAGGCTAGTGTCTGTAGCGGCTTAATACAGTGTGTATTAAATCTGGACTAGGTCCCGGGGTTTTTCTGCATCTGCGGTTTCCTCGT
Organism: Papaver somniferum; assembly: GCF_003573695.1. Taxonomy (NCBI): domain Eukaryota; kingdom Viridiplantae; phylum Streptophyta; class Magnoliopsida; order Ranunculales; family Papaveraceae; genus Papaver; species Papaver somniferum. Next base: position 947,980 of record NW_020621936.1, on the reverse strand, counting down.
TAACAAAATTTCTAGTGTCTGTGTTATTACGGTTTCCGCATTATATTGTTTATATTTATAATTGAAATAATACATGTTGTGCGTTTAGATCATCAATTAGATTAATCCATCCTTTGGTTGTTGATTATCATTGATTGATCCTTGGACATTGTTCTTTGGTACTGTCCAAGTTATTCCTTGTGTTTGATTAGGACTCGCTGATTTCTATTAGCTTGAGTAAATCAAAACAAGAGAGAGATATTAAATCCTTGAGATACTTTTACCTAGATTGAGTCTGACTGTCTAGTTGATTCTCTAGAAAGTGTTTCGGAGTTAGTCCATACAGATTGCTAAGCGAAATATTGGGTGGTGTTGTTAGACCCCCGCTTTTTCACTTTTGATAGTAATCAAGGTGAACAGGAAAGAATTGATAATCCGGTCTTATATTCCCGAAGAACAACCTAGAGTTATCAATCACCTCACAACAATATTAATCGTATGGTAGCGAAACATGATGTTGCGGAATCACAAACGATGAGAAGATGATGTTTGTGATTACTTTTCATACCTTGTTTATTGGAGATATCAATCTCAATCCAATCAATATGATTGTACTCGTACGATAGAAGATGCAAGATCAGATCACGCAACTACGATAAAGTAGTATCGGTCTAGCTTGACAATCCCAATGAAGTCTTTAAGTCGTTAACCTGGTTTTAGAAGAAGAAAACCAAAGGTTAAGGATAACCGACTCTAGCACGAAAACTAGTATCACATGTAAGGTGTGGGGATTTGTTTTGCATTCATGCTAGATGTCCCCTTATATAGTCCTTCAAATCAGGGTTTGCCATTAAGTTACCTTGGTATCAAAGCAATCAATATCCACTGTTAGATGAAAACTTGATTTAGATTCAAGATAATACCGTTAGATCGAAAACTTAGTTTGTTACACACAATTGAAATGCACGCTTATAGGTTTGTTAACCGTACCCAAACATATGCACTTGTTGGTTCAATAATAGTTAACCAAAAGGTTAGCCATATGAGCATTTCATATCAAACATGTTCTTCTTCACCATAACTAGTTCACATGAATCAAATTAACTAGTTAGAGAGTTGTTCAATTGTAAAGAATTCTTATGCAACTACACAAGACACAATTGAAGCAAACATAATTTGATTCACTCGAATCGGTTCATGAACATTTATATCCACGGTTTTGCAAACTGCATTCCTTAATCTTTTTAAGTTTAAGTTCAGAAATCATCTTCAGATATGTAACCTTCTTAAGTTCGCAGACTTGGTTCGCGGACTTAAGTTACCGGGCAGAATTTACAAACTCCAGCAGAAATTCTCGGGATGAGAACTTCGCCGGTTCGCGGACTTAGCTTCATGCACTAGTTTTCCAACTCCAACATAAATTCTCGGGTTTGAGAACTTCAGAAGTTCGCGGACTTGACTCACGCATTTCTTCCGGTTCTCTTGATCAACAAAGTTCGCAAACTTTGGTTCAAGGAATAGAACTTATACATAAATGTGTTTCCACAACAATGCTTATGTCCACCATTGGTTATGTAATCTAAACTCTCATTCCAATCATTGAAACATTCTTCGTCAAAGCAATTTTCAAAGTGATTGAAACATATCATGACTTTCGTCACTAGGTAAAGATAAACTTGGTCGAAGCGAAAAGCTTACCAACACATATTTCGAGATATAGATAGGCGAGGTATACTCGGATCGAAATACCAACTGTGTATAATCAAAGTCTATATATAGCATACGACTTTTTGTCCCAAGAAGTAGGAGATAGAATAGATAGACTTTTGAGTGATAGATAAGTTCAAGTATTCACATACCTTTTTGTCGAGAAGTTCCACCGGTTCCTTGAGTAGTTATTCTTCTTGTATTATGAATCACCATGAAGTCCTTGAGCTCAACTAGACTTTCTATCCCAATCCGAGACTTAGCTATAGTAGATTAGAAATCAAGACTTATAGTTTTGATCACTAACATTGACAAACATGCTTGAGATAGCAACGTATGCGAGTTCGACCGAGCAATGCTCTAACAATCTCCCCATTTGTCAATTTTAGTGACAAAACTATCAATATATAAGGAATACAAAAAAGATAATGAAACTTTAGTAGCTCCTATTCCACATGTCTAGTCTTCAACGTTCCTCGAAATCTTTGTCATTTCCAAGTACTCCAATGATCCCAAAGGTTTTAAGTTTAGCATCACCGTTGTTGAAGATACGTAGCTATAACAATGAGAAAACATAATTCTCGATCATTGTTATAAAATTTCATAGTATTATTATACAGTTGTCAAAGTTCAATTGTATCACAACTTCAACAATAATACTATGGTGATATGTATCACTCCCCCTTAGTCAATACTCCATCTCACATGGAAACCACTTTCCCTTACACAATGATCCGAAAACCATATGTATTTTGTAGTGTGAACTACATATTAATTCTTCCCCTTTTTGTCAATAAAATTGGCAAAGGTACAAGAACAGGATCATAATGAAATTTCCGTAAGAGACATTTCATGACTAAAAGAAAAAATACATACCAACTAATTTAGATGCAATCATAAAGCCGAAGCTAAATGCATTCATCAAGGAGTTTAAAGATACAAGATAACCCCTCTAAAATTCCACAGTCGCACACCCCTCAATATATGACCACTAAGCACAAGTTCAAAAGAACTCTCCCCCATTTGATGTCATTCCCGAGAGAACAACAAAGAGCGACCTTAATTTCAAAAGAAAAGAAGGATTTTTATTGGACACTAAAACCATAAGAATGATTTTTATATCAAAAAACTCAATCAAATTAATCACAAGTAAACCCATGAATAATTTAATCGGAATACGCAACCAAATTAAACACAAAAAGTGATCAATTTAATTGATTATGCTCAACATAAGTAAACTTACGGAGCTACGACTAAGTTTAACCATTAGGAATGATTAGCTTAACCATTCATATACTCAACACAAGAAAAACTTATGGAGTAATAACTAAATAACCAAACAAGATGATTAGTTTAGTTCATAATGCTCGACATATAGTACCTTACGGAGCAACAACAAAGCCAATAAAAAATAATCAACTTGGTTGTTTAGTGCTCAACATAAGACACATTACGGAGCCTCACAGTATTACATAAAATATGGATCAGTAAAGATCAATACTGTGAAATAGACAAGGATTCATTCTATATTCCATCACTATTCGCATAACGACATTCAATGGACATAATCCTTGCAAACAAAATATTTTAACCTATCTTCCGTCAAAGATTGACAATATAGGCTTAACTTTTGTAATTGTCAAAAGTTCATTCATTCTTTAACCAATACATGAATATCGATCATAAACGACTTTACTTTTGACAAGGTATGGGACAAACATAGTTCACGGGCGTAAACACCAATATCCCATAACAAGTTGCAATATAACAAATCATAAAGATTAAATACTGCAAAATCATCATCCTCCAAATATTTTTAGAATTTTTTAAATCAAAAAACCTAAAAAAGAACAAGAAGATGAAAAATAATAGCTATGTGTAGTCACAATCATTGTTATTCCAGGCACTATTTATTCTTCCAACTAAACTAAAAAGAAGACATACTAGGCAAACAGAACACAAATTACTCATCTTCTTCCTCATCGGAGATACTCCAAGATGCTTGAATTGTGTTCAATTCTTCCTTGAGCTCGGGAAACTTCGTTGCAACCAAAGACAATTGTTCTTGGACAAACTTCACCCTTGAATCGACCTTACTCACACCCTTACGAATGTTTTTGAAGAAGACTCAAAGTGGTAAGGTCACAATATTTAAGTGAAGCATCTCTTTGTCTTTTGGACACATTTTCCCTTATGCGTCTGAAGGTACACAGACGAACCAGTTTGGGAACTCCGAGAGAGTTTCCAATCGAATCAAGACCATGATCACGACAAATTTTTCCAATCAAGCAAGGGTAGCCTAACATCTTGATAGGTGAAGTCATCAAATTCATTTGATAGATGATGAACCCACAAATATCGAGACTTTGAACACCCGATTCAAGGAAATAAACTATTTCCGCAAACTCATGACTCCACCAAGAGTTCTCAATTGTGGAGGGACAAAGATTGGGGATACCTAGTTTCCCAAATGCCAATAACGGGATACAAAGATCATTAGTAGGAAACTTTCCTTGATTCCAAGCTACCTTCTTGCCACAAAGCCCTAGAGAGATTTCATCACAAGATGGTCGTTCTTCATTTGGTTTAAGAAGACGCACGTTTCCCAACGGAATGTTGGTAATTCTTGAAATTAATTCTCTATTAACAAGAAATCTTTCTCTATTTACCATGGATTTGAATTCCATCTTATCAAGATCAACATCATGAATGTTGGCATAGAAAATTCTTGTGAGAGAATCAAAACCTTGACCATAACCATCAAAGATGTTTCCAAGATTGAATTTTTTGAAGCAAGCTAAATCCTCTTCATGTCCACTAGATAAATCCAATTTCTTTTCTAGGATAAAACCTTTAGATGAAATATTTTCAAAGATTCTAGCACAAGAATCATTCACAATTTTATCCTAAGATAATTTTGGTTACAAGGAGAATTCATGGTAGAGGTTTTTGAGCCCATAGAATTTATCATGAGCAATAAGAAATTGAAAGCAACAAGAGGAATTTACTTACTTGGAGTTAATATTGAACACCCTTTATCTTAATTTCTCCAAAGAGCCTTTAATGGAGAAAACACACAAAACCCTAGAGGTTCGCGTACGCGGACATGTGAAGAAGAAGAGGGTGCGCGAACTTCTCCTTTATAAGACCAATAATGGGCTTGGACCCGTTTGTGAACCGCGACCCATACACACGAAAGTGGGGTTTTCTTTTTCACAACAAAGGTTATGCATCCCGTAACAACACACTTTGTGAGAGACGATGGATGCAGTAGAAAGCTTTAATGGGTGATCAAACAGAGAATAAAAAAACTGTACACAATTCCAACCATTTCTTGCCCCATTCCAAGATATATACAAATGGGGTAGTGCCAAGCTTGTTACCAAGAGGCATAATGCGCAGAGGAATCCTCATGCAACATTTCTGGTTGATATGTGTGAACAGTACCCGTTGTATAATCAAAATAATGATGATAATCAAGGCAGTCATAGCTTTCTCTCCTTTGTTTAATCTGGTTAGAAGGAAGATTCTTCCGATTCCTAGGTTGTACATGTATCGAACCTTTTTCGGAATGATTCTTAGACTTAACAGAATTAAGTTTTTCTAAGAGATTAAAAACGCCTTCGAATGTTCTGAATAGATCTTTGTCAATTGATCCATTATGATAGTATTCCTCAAAGAGATCTAGAGTTAATCTAGTGAGGGTCCATATACTTGAGCGTGACGAACGTTTACTAAATCTTTCGTTCTTTTTATTTTTTCCTTTAGATTGATACTTATCATCCAAAGCTTCCTTTTTAGAAGAAGAGAGACTATCATGAGAACCCAGAGGTTTTGACCATAATAATCTTGAGGCAATCATTAAGGATTTCTGGCGTGCATTACAGATTCCAAGAGCAAGTTTTCCAAAGAAATTTCCCATGGGACAATTTTTAAGGAACAAACAAACACAAACTTGTTAGGTTCAAAGTGTTTGCCTGCTCTGATACCAATTGAAAAAGCGGGGGTCTAACAACACCACCCAATATTTCACTTAGCAATCTGTATGGACAAACTCGAATATACTTTTAAGAGAATCAACAAGACTCAATCAATTAGAAGTATATCAACGAGTTTATATCTCTCTCTTGATTTGATTTACTCAAGCAGGAACTGCGAGTTCTAATCAAATATAAGGAATAACTCGGATGGTACCAAATACCAATATCCGAGGATCAATCAATGACAATCAACAACCAAAGGTTGGATTACTCTAATTGATGATCTAACGCACAACATGTATTATTTCAATTATAAAGATAAAACAATATAATGCGGAAACTGAAATAACACAGACACCAGAAATTTTGTTAACGAGGAAACCACAAAAGTAGAAAAACCCCGGGACCTAGTCCAGATTGAACACACACTGTATTAAGCCGCTACAGACACTAGCCTACTCCAAGCTAACTTCGGATTGGACTGTAGTTGAACCCCAATCAGTCTCCCACTGATCCAAGGTACAGTTGTACTCCCTATGCTCTGATCCCAGCAGGATACTGCGCACTTGATTCCCTTAGCTGATCTCACCCATAACTAAGAGTTTCTACGACCCAAAGTCGAAGACATGATGACAAACAAATCTGTCTCACAAAGACAAGTCTATCGAAGGATTAATATGTCTCCCACAGATAAACCCTAAAAGGTTTTGTTCCGTCTTTTGATAGTAATCAAGGTGAACAGGAACCAATTGATAATCCGGTCTTATATTCCCGAAGAAAATCTTAGAGTTATCAATCACCTCACAACAATCTTAATCGTACGGTAGCGAAACAAGATGTTGCGGAATCACAAACGATGAAACGAAGATGTTTGTGATCACTTTTTATATCTTGCCTATCGGAGATATCAATATCAAGCCAATCAATATGATTGTACTCGTACGATAGAAGATGCAATATCAGATCACAGAATCACGATAAAGTAGTATCGGTCTGGCTTCACAATCCCAATGAAGTCTTTATGTCGTTAACCTGGTTTTAGAAGAAGAAAACCAAAGGTTAAAGGAGAACCGACTCTAGCACGCAAACTAGTATCACATGTAAGGTGTGGGGATTCGTTTTGCATTGATGCTAGATGTCCCGTATATAGTCTTTAAAATCAGGGTTTGTCTTTAAGTTATCTTGGTAACAAAGAAATCAATATCCACCGTTAGATGAAAACCTGATTTAGATTCAAGCTAATATTTCTCAACCGTTAGATCAAAAACTTAGCTTGTTACACACAATTGAAATGCACGCTTCTAGGTTTGTTAACCGTAACCAAACGTATGCACTTGTTGGTTCAATAATAGTTAACCAAAAGGTTAGCCATATGAGCATTTCATATCAACCATGTTTTTCTTCACCATAACTAGTTCACATGACTCAAATGAACTAGTTAGAGAGTTGTTCAATTGTAAAGAATTCTTATGTAACTACACAAGACACAATTGAAGCAAAGATGATTTGATTCACTCGAATTGGTTCATGAACTTTTATAGCCACGGTTTGCAAACTGCATTCTTTAGACTTTTTAAGTTTAAGTTCAAAAATCATCTTCAGATTTATATAACCTTCTTAAGTTCGCAGACTTGGTTCGCGGACTTAAGTTATCGGGAAGAGTTTACAAACTCCAGCAGAAATTCTCGAGATGAGAATTTTGCCGGTTCGCGGACTGGGTTCGCGGACTGAGTTCGCGGACTTATCTTCACGCACTAGTTTGTCAACTCCAGCATAAATTCTCGGGTTTGAGAACTTCGGCAGTTCGCGGACTTGGCTCATGCCATTCTTCTGGTTCTCTTGATCAACAAAGTTTGCAAACTTTGGTTCAAGGAATAGGACTTATACATAAATGTGTTTCCACAACAATGCTTATGTCCACCATTGGTCATGTAATCTAAATTCTCATTCCAATCATTGAAACATTCTTCGTCAAAGCAATTTTCAAAGTGATTGAAACATATTATGACTTTCGTTACTAGGTAAAGATAAACTTGGTCGAAGCGAAAAGCATACCAACACATATTTCGAGATATAGATAGGCGAGGTATACTCGTCTCGGAATACCAACTGTGTATAATCAAAGTCTATATATAGCATACGACTTTTTGTCTCAAGAAGTAGTAGATAGAATAGATAGACTTTTGAGTGATAGATAAGTTCAAGTCTTCACATACCTTTTTGTCGAGAGTTCCACCGGTTCCTTGAGTAGTTCTTCTTCTTGTATGATGAATCGCCATGAAATCCTTGAGCTCAACTTCACTTTCTATCCTAGTCCGAGACTTAGCTATAGTAGACTAGAAATCAAGACTTATAATTTTCATCACTAACATTGACAAACATGCTTGAGATAGCGACGCATGCGAGTTCGACCGAGCAATGCTCTAACACATACTGTGTTCGCACATTAGTGTATAAGTCCAAAACCGGGAACCAAAAGTATGCATACTTGTGTGTATACAAAATGGTTGAAGGAGACTGGGTAAGTATGCGTACCCGTACGCATACTGGAGGAAGTTCACGTCCGTGAATTTCTTCTGAGTTTGAAAACCAAACAAAACTCATCTGGTTACCTAAAGTACGTGTACCCGTATGCATACTGGCGAAAAGTTCACGTCCGTGAATTTCTGCTGAGTTTGAAAACCAAACCTAACTCAAATCCAGTTAGTTAAGCACGCACACCCTTACGCATACTTAAGTGGGTTACTTTCTAAAATCGGTTGTGTACATGAACTTAAACATATATTATTAAGGAATGTAATGTTTGCAAACCGTGGCTATAATGTTCATGTATTGATTCGAGTGAATCAAACCGATTTTGTTTCAATTGTGTTCTTGTATAATTCTATGAGAATATAGCAATTGAACAACTCTTTAACTAGTTTCATTTGAGTCATTTGAACTAGTTATGGTTAAGATGAATATGGCTAAATACCACTGTATAATTCTTAAGCACCTAACTTGATTTGTGATTGAAATTCTTAAGTTTAATAGGTTAGAAGCAATAATCAAAGCCGTTGGATGTTGGTTTTTATTGTAAAAAAATCTTTTTCATACACTTATGGTAACCTTTCTTGGTGTAAATCCTTGAGGAAAATGTTATTCTTCCTTCTAAGCATATCAATTCTTGTTTTTACAAGTTTGTATCTTAGAAAAGATGATCACAATACTTGATATTCATGATTACATATTGTGTATTGTTACCATGAGACAATTCTATTTATTCAGTAACACGATCTCATGAGAGACTTTCAATGATTGGTCCTTAGCTCGTATCTCTTTATGGGATTTCTAAAATCCAACATATAAAATCCTTCTCTCTGGAGTAAGGTCACTCTTGTTGTTCTTTAGGGAATGACATTTTATGAGGGAGAGTTCTTTTTGAACTTGTGCTTAATTGCCAAATCTTTGAGGGGAGAAGCGGTTGTGGAACATGTAGGGGTTAACTTGTATCTTAATAAACTCCTTGATGAAGTCACTAAGTTTCGAATCTGTGTTATCATCTAAAGTAAAGTTGATATGTTTTCTTTTGGTCAAGAAGTTTCTCTATGAAAATTTCATTAGGATCCCACTAGTTTTCGTACCTTTGCCAATTTATATTGACAAAAAAGGGGAGAATTATTTTGTTGTTCACACTACATATACATATGGTTTACATATCGTTATGTAAGGGGGAGAATTATTTTGTGAGATGAAGTATTGACCAAGGGGAGTGATACATATCACCGTAGTATTATTGTCAAAGTTGTGATACAATTGAACTTTGATGTTGTGTAATAATACTATGATGGATCTTCAACAAATACAGGATGAGCACGCGCATAGTTGAAGAACCAAGGAAATCAAGCATGTAGGATTTTGGAGCTGTAATGCTTTTAACAAGTACAATTCATATGTAAAATGGTTTTGTCACTAAAATTGACAAAAGGGGAGATTTTTAGAGCATTGCTTGGTTTAACCCACTAGCGTTGTTATGTCAAGTTAGTTGTCAATTTTAGTTGTCAAAATGCATTCTTGATTTAGTATACTAAAGATAGTTTCGGACTAGATTAAGAATAAGAAGTAGAATCGAAGCTATCCTTGAAGGATGAAGTTTGAAGATTACAAGAAGACATCGACAAGGACTTCATCAACAAAGGTATGAGTTAATTTCTTTCATTTGGATTCTTGTTCAATTCTACCTTTCTAATCTATCCAAACAAATGCTCACTCTATGGAACAATTTCTGTGACGGTAAATGTACATTTATGTATATATACTCGAGGTTATTTGAGCCACGACTTTTTTGATAATAACCTTTATCCCTGGAAAGGTTCTCATGTTATAGTGAATTAGCTTACGAATCCAACGAGCCAAGAATCACTTAATTCTGAGTTATAACGATGAGGTTATGAGTGATTTATTAAAGTAACAATTATAAGTGTTGCTGTAATTTTTACAGTTCGTTAGTAGGAAACAATCCACGAACTGTTTGTAACGGTTCACAGACTTGAGCCCAATTACGTGACTAGAAGCCATTTTTGGTCATGTTTGTGATGTTTCCTTATCTAGGCAAGATAGCTATTACTCCAAACATATTTTATTACCATATTGAAGTGTTTGTGATTCCTTCCTAAGTTAGAATGTGATTTATTCACATAAATACAATATTTGCTAATTAATTATTTATTTAATTATTTTGGCAAGAGTTTTAACTTAGGAAAGACTCCAAAAATTAGGAGAGTCTTGAAAAAGGAAAATAGCTTTGCTTAGCCTTCAAGCTACCTTTCACTATAAATAAAGGGTTTGTGAGTGCTACACGTTTTTCATCCCCTTTGAAAAATTGGTGTAAGCTCATAAGGTTGTTTTCCATGTCTTCTGTTCTTCGTGAACAAGAGTGAGATAAAAGTCTTTGTATTGGGGATCACGAAGCCAAGTTGGGTTTAATCTTCGTGATTGATTATACAACTTTTAATCTAGGTTTTCCACCTCTTATCTATTCTAAGGTTTTCTCTTCTGATATAAAACCATTCAAGAGTTGTTGATCATAAACCCTAGGTTTTGATAGATTTCAGTTTCCGATCGTATACCAACACTTGTTAGTCGAAATCGGAAGCTAGAAAGAAAACTTTGATTAAGGTATCTCGTAAAAATCCTTAAGAAGTTTTAAACAAGATATCTCTAGATTTATTCTAGTTGTTCTTGTTGTAGAATTATTAGGGTTTTCTTAACTTGGAAATTGATCTTTGGAATCCCCCAAGTTCACTTACAAAAATCAGGTTCACGGACTCCTTGTGTGTACGCATACTGATTGTAAGTTAAAACCCTAATCTACAAGTTTGTTTCGGTATCTCTACTTTTATTTGATAGTTATTCGAAACAAACACAAGAGATCCTAAACCTTGATTTACATCTAAAGGGAAATCAAATCGGTGTTTTTGTGAAAACAAAAGATCGAAAAGTATCAATCGTGTTTTTGTATCTTCTAAAGAGAGCCTTGGGTTCTGCTAAAAGATTTACGAGAAGAATTCCTAAAGACAATCGGTGTTGTGCTAGGAGTTCTATAAGTGCTGAAGCTGGTATTACATCTAGTCCGAATAGGTAGTAGGAATTTGGTGTAACAGCTTATAATCAGTGTGTCTTTACTTTGGACTAGGTCCCGGGGTTTTTCTGCATTTGCGGTTTCCTCATTAACAAAATTTCTAGTGTATGTGTTATTTCTTTTCCGCATTATATTGTTTATCTTTATAATTGAAATATCACAGGTTGTGCGTAAGTTCAATCAATTGGGAATCCAATCTCTGGTTGTTGATTAAATTGATTGACACTTGGATATTGGTTTTTGATACCGTCCAAGTTATTTCTTACACTCAATCGGGCTCGCAAATTCCTATTTGTTTGATTGCAGATTGAATTGAGAAATAGAGATATAACTCTTTGATATACTTTACTCTAGATCGAGTCTGACTGTCTAGTTGATTCACTAGAAAGTGTATTGGAGTAAGTCCTCTCAGATTGCCAAACGAATTGTTGGGTGTGGTTGTTAGACCCCCGCAATTTCAAAATAGTTCAGGGATCATAAAATATGAGTTTCACATACATTTCTGAAGCCGAGTCAGAAACATGCAGTATCATGATTTTACGATTTTAACCTTTATCGAAAATCCACCGTCAACAGCTCTAAGGCCACATACATTTTCTTTTATACTCGTTGTAGCCTGTAGCATGTCATTTTCTTTTATTCTCAACTAAAACAGAACCACGAAACAGAAAAATACCAGCAAACAAATATCCCCTAGGAAATAAATTTGCAATTACATTTCCTAAACTTAACAACAACAAAAGTTTGTCGGTAACACACTCTAGATTGTCAGAACACGCCATTTTATAGTAAAGAGAAGGAATGAACTTACCTTTCATATTGTTCATTTCTTCCAGTGCACCACATTTGATCCTTTTTTTAATGTTATTTTTGGGCAATCGTTATATCCTCTGGAAACAACAAAGAGCACCAAATGAGATCAATTCCAAAGAATTTAAATAGAGAAGGGTTGCGTAATTCAGAGGTTATAATAAAAACTTCCAGCTAATCATACATATTATACAGATTCCTAGCATTACAACATTTCTAGATTATACTATTTAAGTGGGAGCCCACACCATGTATGTCTTCGAAAAAATTCAAGGGAAAGCCTAGCCTACCCAAATGAATTTAAATGTAATAGGCATATCAGTCAATTAAACAATCCATGATACTGACAGAGTGTGTATCTTCTTCCCAAACTTTTGACATTCATCACAAATCATTGCATGTGCTTCGCATCTTCATTCATATAGGGCCAGAAAATACCCCATCGTCTTAGCCCTTCTTAGCCCTTGCCGATAGGCTTCGCCCCGAACTATGATTACCTGCGTTACCATAATGCAGTTCATTTAGGATCGAATGTCCTTCGTCTTTGCTCAAACACCTTAGAAGTGGTCCCAAAGACGATCTCCTGTACAGTATGCCATCTCGCAACTCATAACCTGCTGCCTTGCTTTTAATTTTGCTAGCTTCGGCCCGCCTTTTTGGTAATTCTCTCAGATCTAAATATTGGTGGATCGGTTTTCTCCAATATCCCTCCTCGTATCTATCGGCTATGGTAGCTACCATTTTTATTTTCATATCCCCTTCTTCTGGTATTGATGGCATTAATACTCTTCTGATTCGTATAGCTTTGATGCTCGGATATGTTAACATAGACGCGATGTATGTTAGGGCATCAACATGTCGGTTGTATCTTCTGGAAATATGTCGGAACTTGATGTTGGGAATCTGGTCAATGTAGAACTTTGTTAACTTCCAGTATTTCTGAAGTATCGGGTCATGAGCAGCATATTCTCCATTAATTTGTCGAACTACGAACTGTGAGTCACTGGTTAGTCTCACCTCCTCAAGTCCCAATTCTATAATTAGCCGTAAATCATGTATTACCGCATCATACTCAGTGACATTGTTGGTTGCCTCGAACTCAAGCCATAAATGAGTGGACTATCTTCTTTCCTTTCGGTATAGTGAAGACCAACCCGAATCCCAAACCGTCCTTGTTTGATGATCCATCAATGAACACCTCCTATCGTGTCAGACTGCAGGTCTTGAGAAGGTCGGAGGGGTCGTCCCTATATTCTTCCATGTCGGGGATATCCTCTAGTTCTTCCTCCTCACCAAGGGGAAAATCAGCAAGGAAATCCGCCACCGCCTGTGCATTGACGACTGTCCTCATTTCGCAGAAGACGTTAAACTGCTCAATTTGAGCACTCCGTTTGGATATTTGTCCCGATCTTGCTGCACTGTCGAGTACTGACTCGATAGAGGACTTTGTTAGTACCCTGATCATGAGGGTCTGAAAGTATGTCCGCAATTTTTGTGTTGCAAGTATTAGTTGTTCGATTTTTGTATAGTTCTTTTCTGCTGGGCTCATGGTTTTACTAATAAAGTATACCGGTTTTTCTCCTGCTCCAACATTCTTGACCAGCACGGCGTTGATAGTACATGTTGTAGCTCCAAGGTACAACGTAAGCACTTCTTCGGGCTCGGGTCGTTATCGCACGGGTAGACTCGCGAGATGTTGTTTAATTTTCTGGAACGCTTCCTCGCATTCTTCGCTCCATTTGAATTTCTCTAACTTTCTCAGTGTTTCGAAGAAATCCTTGCATTTGTCGGATGATCGCGAGATAAAACGCCCTAGGGCCGCCAAGCACCCGTTCAGCTTTTGCACGTCTTTAATTGTTACCAGAGATGGCATCTCCAAGATGGCCCTAACCTTATCAGGATCTACTTCAATTCCTCGGTCTGTGATTATGTATCCCAGTGTAAATGGTGGATTTTCAACTAGGGCTAAAATCGTAAACTCATGATTATATGAGCCTCTAGTTCAGCAATCAGACATGAGTATCGAGACATGGGTCTCTCATCGAATTCTCAACGGAGAGTACTTTCTCTCAGAGTACATGTAGATATGTAGTCTTACGACTGGACAACGGCATATCTCATGAATACTGAATACTTTCAGTGATTATTTCTATATAGTATCACGAGATGGACGGCTCCTAGACAGCTTGATCTGCTAGTATAGAGTGATAACGTCTTCAGGAACAAACAACGAGTTTACCCTGACTATGTAAAGGATATGACTTATCGACAAGCTCATATCGGCATAATTAGTGCTCCTAGACAGCTTGCTCTGCTAGTATAGATCCACAAAGTTAATTACTCCTAATAACAATTGGTCTTATTCCATGGTCGAATCCACGACTGGTCCCATGGAATGGCAATAACAATTGTTCTTATTCCATGGTTGAATCCACGACTGGTTCCATGGAATGACAATAACAATTGCTCCTATTCCATGGTCGAATCCACGACTGGTCCCATGGAATGACAATAACAATTGCTCCTATTCCATGGTTGAATCCACGACTGGTCCCATGGAATGGCAATAACAATTGTTCTGATTATATGATCGAATCCACGGCTTGATCTCATAGAATAGCAATAACTATATTATCTCATTACTCTGATTTCATGATCGAATCCACAACCGGTCTCATAAATGGTAATAGATAAATCTTAATTACTCCGATTCGATGGTCGAATCTACGATCCCATGGAATGGTAATGCTCACTTTATTATTCTAAATTCATAGTCGAATCCTCAGCTGATCTTATGAATTAATAATAAACATCTTATTACTCAGTTTTGCGAATTATTCTTCACTGAATTCCACAATTAGTAATAAATAATCAACAACCGGGAATCTGAGCTACCTCTAAGTAAGCCCCGATTCAAATGGTGAAAGTGTATTCAACGAAGATGCACTAATAGTCACCGTACGAACGAGTATTTCAAAATACAACGAAACGATGAACCTATGCAAAATAGGGAAGAAAATAATAAATAATTAAAAATATTGACCAAGATGCTGGGAACACGGACACACGACCTACCGACCGTGTCGTGCTCAGTGCCATGCCAATTTTATATTTTTAATACATTTTTATTATTTTCCGTGATTTGATGAAAATTCTCTCATCTGATCAAATTTCCTCCGTCTCGAGGAAACTCCTCGGTTTCATGGTACTTCCATAAATCCATAAAAAATAATATAAAATCAAGGAAAGGAGTGTGGGGCGTGACCATTGGCCAACCGGCCATGCCTTGGTCCCAGCCGGCCCCACACCTCACGGTTCCTTATTATTTTATTTTTATTATTATTATTATTTCTCTAATTTCATGAAAAACTCCTTGATTTCATGGTATTTTTTGCACAAATCATCATATCATAATAAAATAAAATAAAATTATGAAAACTTGTGGGACCGGGCCACTAGCTGGCCGGCCATGCCCTAGCCGGTCCCGCACGCCCTTTGCCTTATTATTTTATTATTATTTATCCTATTTTTCCTTGAATTCATCAAATTCCTTGATTTTATGGCATTTCTCTCAAATTAGGAAAAATTCCCTCAAATCATCAAAAATACCTAAAAAATATTAAAAAATTATGAAAAACTCGTGGGACCGGGCCATAGCCGGCCGGCCATGCCTCCATGGTCCCACACTCCCGTGTTTTTATTATTTTAATATTTTGCTTCCATGAACTCATGAAAACTCCTTCAATTCATGGAAACTCCCTAAATTCATCAAATTTCTCAAAATTCATGAATTTTCATAAAATCATCAAAATATTATAAAATTAAGGAAAAGGCACCACGGGACCATGGTCACGACCGGCCGACCATGCCTCGACCACGGCGGTCCCATGCCTCATCATTCCTTATTTTATAATTATTTTTCATCATCTCATGGTGTTTTTCTCAGTTTCGTCGAAACCCTAATTTTGGCATATTTTCTCGAATGGATGCTCAATTGCACACCAGAAAATATCAAAATTCTCAGGACTGAGACGCGGGCGCCTTGGGGACACGAGCACGCTATCTTGACCGACCAAGATTGGCTCTTTGGCTCACAGAAGCCGGTCCCATCAATTTTCACAGTTTTGACCTAATTTGCACAATTGCTCGTATTAGGTCCAAAACTCTTCCAAACACTTTGGATTTTCATGAAGTGATCATCAGGCGGTCACGTGACTACCCAGGGCCGGTTTCATGACCCCATGGTCGGTCCCTCACTCCGTCATAATTAATTAGGTTTTCTCACCTAAGGCTCAGACGAGCATTTTCGACTAAATAATTAAACCATCATTTAATCATTCCTTCACCAACAAATCGTCAACTCTACAAGGAGTTCTTCGTATTTTCTCACGTGAGAATATGGACACTACATGGTTGATCCACGATCCCATGTAGTCGCTCCCTCCTTCGTCCCATGGTTAAACTTATGACGAACCATGAATTGATCATCAATTGATCAAATTAGGGTTTCTGAATCCAAGGATCATCATTCCAGATTCCAACCTTAATAATATTACGACGGACTCATGGTCATTAATTTTATTAATTATGCTCGGTTCAACGACCATTATTCTAATTAATATTTTTGGTACGCTGCCAATAATCCATCAGATGAGCAACACATGCTCAGACGATCAAATATTCAACAATTCATCACATGAGCAACACTTGCTCAGATGATATATATTTTCTCAAACCAAGGAATATTGGTTCAACAATCAATATTGAACGATCCATCGAATGAGCAATACTTGCTCACTTCATCGTAAGAACTATACTCTGTCTCATGACATGTTCAATTCGTGAGTTTCAGAACATCATGTTCAACTCAGCAACTACATGGACTCATCGTCCCATCAAACCACGAAGTCATCAATTGACTAACATACCACGAGACCTCAATTCCTTAAAAACCAGCAAATCGTTTTTCCCCATCTACAGATTGGCGACCACAGTGGGAGATCATTCTCTCGGTTGCAATCTCAATTCGGCAGGATGGTCGGTCTTAGGTATGGTTCAGTTACCAATCCGGGTTCAACACCTAACTCTAACATTGCAAGTCCTAGTGGTACTCCCAGCAAGTACTACTCCTATTAATGTTGCTGGCTCTAGTGGTAGCGCTAACACCACTCCTCCGGCCAGCAATATCACGTCACATGTTACTATCACTCTTCCAAGCACTAGTGCTCCAGAGATCGCCCCTGCATGTAACGACACTGGCGTCATCAACAATCCACTCTTCGGTTGGTCTCCTGAAGAATCCAGAGGAAATCATCTTGATCTCATGAAGGTTCAGACTGACGTGGCTGCAACACAGAAAGAGTTGTATGCTTATCTTAAAACTCTCACAGACAAGTTTGCGTCTGAACGAACTCAGCCTCAACGCGAAAAAGGAGAAGCTAAAGAAACATCCTCAACTGCTGATCCTGAAATCTCTCCAATACATGTTGTACAAGATGAAGAATTCCGCAAAGCTGCAGATGACTCTCCAGCAAAGGAACTGATAGACACATTTTTTTGTCTAATTTGTCCTCAATGTCTGTATTGTTGGAACTCTATTTTTGTACTAATATTGTGTTTTTATGTATTTTTAGGAAATAAACATTTTTGGAAAATTCGGCTCGAAAAGTTGATTTTGGCACCCGGAGGACAAGTGTTATTCGGACTCTCGCTTTTGGATAAGGGGTAACCTAATTACTAATGGGTACCCCCAGGTCACCCCAAGGCATCTGCTATTCGCACCCCAGTCCAGGATAGGGGGCATATCATCTTCAACCTTTTGAAATTCAAATTTTGGCGGCAAAAAATTGTTCTTGAACTGCCATGACTAGGGTTGAGGATTTGAAGGTGTTCCAGTGAGATTCAACGGCCCAAATTAAATGGGTTTGTTCCTAGGGCCTAGACAGAGCTGGTATGGGTGTTGGATTCGGTCAAATTTGGTTAGATAATCAGTGGGAATCAAAACAGGGAAGATATTCTCAAATAGGGAAGATATTATATTCTTGGAATTGTTGGATGGAAGAGACGTGCATGGGTTAACTCTATTGGCTAGAAACTTCTCCTACAGCTCAGAGATGATGCGTGAAAGAGATAAACCAGGAAACAATCCGTAACAAATCAAAGAAATAAATAAAAAATATTTCGGAAAATATTCTTTTTATGGTCGGATATTCTTGGAGTTATTACAAGGATTGGAGTGACATGTTGTGTATAATAGGTCCCTAGTGTCAATCAGAAGGAGCTAGCAAAGTTTAGAGGGAATTGGGAGAGGTTTAGAGCACTATAGAGCAAGAAAATCCAAGTTGCAGAGATTCTGGTTCTGCTACTGCTGCTGCTGCTGCGAGGAGGAAGAACGTGAAGAACAGACTCTCCAAGACCGTCGTTTATCAATAGTGACATCGACTGTCACCCGTGGGTCGTAGTTTCCCAACTACAACAGCACTTCAGCTCTGTCGTTGATTCTGGACGCCATCTGTGGGTCGCAGAATCCTGTTTTATATCATTTTCTTGTCTTTCTCTTCATTGTAAAACACTTTTGAGCATCAACGAAATATTTTGAGAGGTTTTCCAACATGATGAGCGGCTAAAACTCCTAGTGATTGAGGCAATGGAGGATCTATTCACTCATGTTTGATTGGTAATATTTTTATTTATAATTTCATTAATTATTTATTTTATTTAATTCACTTGGATAAAAATATAAAAAAAAGGGATAAAATGGTTTTCTTAATTATTTGTGAATCAGTTTGATGTTTTATGCTTAGGATATATTCTTTGATAAATCATGCTTAAGGATTACAACTTAATATTTGGACACCTTTTAAATTAAAAAGTGATTTAATAAGAAAAATAGCTTAATAATAATTTCTGAAATATTATTTATAACCAATCAACTTGAAGTAATAGTGTATCCTGAGCCTTAATCTTTCTAAAATCTTGACATTACTATTAATTTCCTTCATTTATTTATTTGTTTAAATCTTAAAAAAAAGAGTTACCTTCACAAGTTTGAAAAGAACCCAGTTTTCACCACTATCTACAACAACATTTGAAAATACATCAAATTTTTGGCGCCGCATGCTTGAAGCAACTTTTCATGATTGTGGTAAATGAATTAATTATTTATATGATTTATTTTGCATAGATTTGATTGTTTTATGATTTCTATTAATTATGTGTTATTTTGTCTGATGTCGCATGCTTAGTTTAAATTACTTTTGATGCGTCATGCTTACGACTTACAGATAATGTTTTATGAAATCTATTTTTGGCAAAGAGTTAGAGTCACAATTTCTTTTGTTTGAGCTATATTGTCTAGAGTTAATGACTGAACCACAATAATATGAAAAGTAGTGAAATCCTGCGTCCTAGTGTCTCTTCATCCTGTGACAATTTTTTTTGTATATATATAATTTTATTAAATCTAAAAATTTCATTTCCTTCACAAGTCTAAAACGAACCTTTTTACTATAACCCCCCAAAAAAATCTTAAATTTTTGGCGCCGCCGACGCGGACCTGTGCTTAGGTAGAATTTTTTTTAGGTTTATTATTTTTTTTTAGAATTGTTTGTTCCTTTTTACGTTTCTTTTTGTATTTATTTTGCAGGTTCAAAGTGAAAACTAAGGACTTGAAGAGGAAAAAGCTTAAACCGAAAAGCGAAAAGAGAAGAAAAGAGGACAATTTTAGGATTTAATTTTTAATTCTTTTTGAGTGTGTGAGGAAAACTGTAATTTTTTTTTTCTTTTTGAACTTTAAATTGGACTGGACATTTGGACTTTAATTTTTAAACCCTACGGAAGGGTACCCTTAAATACAAACTGTGTGCAGGGAAGGACGGTGATTACAATATCACCTCGTCCCCTCGGATTCGCACACGGCATAGGAGTCGTGGCCCGAGTCGACGACAACGGTTCATCCCCCGTATGGTACGGGAGGTAAGTCCAATTGAAACACTCGCGAATCCCCTGCAAGCGATTTACTGTACTCCTTAAGGTGCTAATTGTTTGAGGACGAACCGGACTGTCTTTATTTTCCTAGTAAAGGGAAAGCCCTGGCCTAAACAAGATAAGGGTTCGGATTTCATCACCGCTCCCTTCTTGCCCGCTTTAGGAGAACAAAACCTAACGCGAACCCAAGCTTTAAAATCTGATTAGAAAGAGACATATAGGGTATCGAGCTTGTTAGGAAAAAATTTCGAAGGATATTGGTTATTCTTTTAGCATACTTCGAAGTTCATGACGGTTTCTGTGAGTTGAATGCGTGACTGCGCCGCCTTGTACTGCGGTGAGGACTTGGGTATCAAAGCTCCACTAAGCTTCCCTCGCCTAGATTCAACTTACTTTGACTCGGATTGATTCCAGAGGGGTTTGCTTAAATTGTAACGAATTCCCTTTCGAGATATAGAAGCTAGTCTAGAAACAATCTAAGTGAGCCATCATGCTTGTTGTTTTCTAGAAATCTCTAGGTTTTTTGTGGTAAAGTCGAGTCAGCCTGCTGTGTGATTGCTAGAACCTTCCTGTTAGGATTTTTATTTCTTTTTGATTTTTTTTAGTGTATGCCCGATTTTGTTAATAGGGCTTGGAAAAGAGATACTCTAGGTCGATTGATTAGCGAAAAACCTAGTAGTTCTTCTGATATAAGCAGGGAGCTCGAAGATTGTTCTTTTGAGAGCCCTGTTTTTGGAAACTTCAGTTTTAAGAATCTGTCTCTTCGTGAGGAAAGTACCCCTAGTACTTCTGTTGTGCCAGCGATGGCAACTTTGAAAGATTACATGTTCCCAACTAGGTCCAACCGAGCTTCGTGCATTAAATTGCCAGCTACTACGGCTAATTTCGAGATAAAACCTAGTATTCTTCAAATGATCCTTATATTCTTAGGAAAAGATGATGAGAACCCTTATTTCCATATTAGGGACTTTGAGGAAATTTGCGGGACAATTAGAATAAAAGACCTTATTGATGAAGTCTTGAAACTTAAGATGTTTCCCTTTTCCTTGAGAGATAAATCCAAGACCTGGATGAACAACCTACCATCTGATTCCACAGAAACATGGCAGGAACTTATCGTTGCCTTCTATATGAAGTTCTACCCTAAGCATAAAACTGCAGCTGTTAGGCAGAACATTAGTACTAGTGTGCAACAAGAGGGAGAGTCTCTTTATAGGTTTTTAGAGAGATTCAATGATCTCCTATCCCAGTGTCCTCACCATGGATTTGATAAGATGAAACTTGTAGAGATTATTTATAATGGTTTAG
Organism: Papaver somniferum; assembly: GCF_003573695.1. Classification (NCBI taxonomy): domain Eukaryota; kingdom Viridiplantae; phylum Streptophyta; class Magnoliopsida; order Ranunculales; family Papaveraceae; genus Papaver; species Papaver somniferum. Next base: position 926,590 of record NW_020621936.1, on the reverse strand, counting down.
ACTATTCGACCAATGCCATGGTCGAGTCTATGTGCGCTGGTGAGTTCACTAGTAAAAATGCTGATGATGCTTTTACCTTCTTAGGAGCTATCGCTGAGAAATCCCAACAGTGGGAGTCTTGTGTGGAACCCCCTAAAAGACTCTTAGTAAATAGAAGTAGCCCCAATATGGTAGATACAAGTTTTGCGTCAGATTCCAAGTTTGCTGCTTTATCTAGAAGGTTAGAAGCGTTGGAAATGGGTCAACCTAAAAATAAGTCCCTTGTTGAACCTAATAGAGCCTCTCAAATCTCTAGTTGTGGAATAGAGCCCGATAACTCATTTTGGGAAGGTCAGGTTAGTGAAGAGCAAGCTCATGCTGTCTATAACAATGCTAGGTTTGAGAACCGTCAGAAGTTTGACCCATACTCAGAGACCTACAATCCTGGTTGGAGAAACCATCCTAATTTTTCTTGGTCTAAGGGACAGAATCAAGGCCAGTCTAGTAATTCTCAGCCTCCCCCAGGTTTTGGTTATACTAAGAACCCTTCAGGACAGACCCAGAACCCATCTGAGAATAGAATAACTAGCTTAGAGGAAACCCTTAGTATATTAAGGAAGAGCCAGGAAATGCTATCACAAAGCCAGGAAATGTTAGTAAAAAGTCAGGGTAATTTTCAAGAGGAAACCAAACAGAATTTTAAGAATAGTGCCCAGTCTTTTGCTAAATTAGAACTTCAAGTCGGCCAAATAGCTAAGTATATTAATGAGATAGAGGAAGGTTCCCTAGTCATACTGATCCTAACCCTAGAGGAGAGAAATCGTACAGTCATGTTAACTCTGTTACGACCCTTAGGAGTGGAAGGAAAGTTGATAATAAGGTCGACATACCTGAAAGTGAACATGTTGTAGTTCACCCGTCTGAACCAGAGAATGAAGAGACTGATAGAGTCTCTAAAGAGACCAATGAGGGTCCTGTTGAGCCCGTCTTTGTCCCCAGAGCCCCGTTTCCCTAGCTATTAGTACCAACAAAAAGTTAATCCAACTTTAATGATATAATGGAGGTTTTTAAGAAAGTTACCATAAACCTTCCGTTACTAGAAGAAATTAGGAAACTCCCAGCTTATGCCAAGTTCCTCAAAGATATGTGTACACGAAAGCGAAAGCTTAGTGTCCCTAAAAATGCCTTTTTAGCTTGTCATGTAAGTTCGATTATTCAAAACACCACAACTCCTAAGTGTAAAGACCCAGGTGCACCTACCATTGCTTGCACGATAGGAAAATACCGGGTAGAAAAAGCTTTACTTGACTTAGGAGCCAGTGTGAATCTACTACCATACCATGTGTACTTAAATCTAGGACTTGGTGAATTGAAACCTACCAAGATAACACTCCAGTTAGCTGATAGGTCTGTTAAAATTCCTCGTGGTGTGATAGAGGATGTTCTTATTGAGGTCGACAAGTTTATTTATCCTGTGGATTTCTTTCCTAGATACCCAACCTGTCCCTGACCCAGAGAACCAGATACCTGTGATTTTAGGTCGCCCATTCTTAGCTACGTCTAATGCAATCATAAACTTTCGAAATGGTATCATGAATCTATCTTTTGGTAATATGACTATTGAGTTGAATATTTTTAATATCAATAAGCTACATTCTGAGCTAGATAACACGTGCATTGAAGAGGTGAACATGATAGGAACCTTAGTTCAGGAGCCATTACCAAACATTGTATCATAAGATCCGTTAGAGGGTTGTCTACCCCGTTTTAGCCTGGATTTCGACGATGATAGCAACATTGAACAAGTAAATTCTCTATTGGATTTTATTCCTGTGTTAGATATTGATATATGGAAAGATAGGTTTGAAACATTGCTAGCTTCTGAGTCTACCTTAATACCTTGTTTAAAAGAGCCTCCTGAGTTGGAGCCTAATTATACATTTTTAGGCCCACCCAAGTCTTTTCCTGTGATTATAGCTTCCGATTTGGATAGTGAACATGAGAATAGGCCAGAGACCGTACTTCAAGAAAATAAGGAAGCTTTAGAGTGGACCATAGAGAATATAAAGCAAGTAGAGGATGAACCACCTGATCATAACTTAGAGAAAGCAATCGACCTTTTTCAAGAACCCGATGGTCTAGAAATTAGGAATATTGTGACCAGTCTATGTAGAGACAACCAAAATCCTAAGTTTTGGAGTAGAGAACTAGAAGAATCACTTGAGTATTTTAAGGACTGGGATGATCCGGAAATTCAAGCAATAATCAGAGGTTTGTCTGAAAGTGGCCAAAATCCTAAGTTTGGGGGTAGTGATGATTCTTGTGATCATCAAGTGTCCCTAATTCGAGTCCCTAACTTGGGACTCGAACCTTGTACGTCTGAGATACTAATAGAGTCTGTTCAGACTCCGCAACCTGATCCTCCTGATACTGTCCAGGAGGTAACCCAGGTATTAGAGACCCATTTTGCGGATGACTCTAGTTATCGAGACACACATATGAAGCTCAATCATGCAAACTCAGTTGTCTTGACAGAAACCTTAGATGAGGACGTGCTCCTTCTTTTCATTTGTCTAAACCAGTGTAGTTGTCTCATACTTGTGTTAGATCTATTTGGTCTTGTGGATCCAAAATTGTTTCGACTATTGGTATACGACTTTGGAAGGTGACAATTCCTTTAGAGGTATTTGATGTCTAGATAATGACTATAAATTTAGCATTTATTGGGAGGCTCCCGCGCGCATGTGATACTGTAATATCCTTCCTTATTTCTTTTCCCTCCAGTGGTATCAGTTTCTCCTTGTTCATGCTTTTAACTTCATCTTTAAAACATTGAGGACAATGTTAGATTTAAGTTTGGGGGTATGGGAAAATCTTTTAGTTGCAATAAATAAACTCCAAAGCCTAGAAATTTATGCGTATTCAGGATGACACTAACTAATCTAAGTGGATGGAAACATCTTGGTTGTAGGAGTTGAGGAACCAATCTGATTAGATGGAAACATCTATAGAGTCTATTCATAAAAGCACAGAGCTCAGGTGTTAGAAATAACATGATAGTTGCACCATATCTCGTTGAGTCCTTTTCACTTCTATTTTTATTTTGTTTTGAAACTATGTTTCTCTAAGTGATAAGTGGGGCCCACGATTCAAGTTGTTACCAATGCTAGAGTGAATTAGAGTGATTGAGATATCATGAAGAAAAAAAATGGTAGTTACCAAAAAGTTGAAAAAAAAAAAATTGAGACCAGACCACTGGTACCCTTGTATATGCCAGTTGTGTTGACCTAGAGTTAGGTTATCGACCACTGGTACCCTTGTATATGCCAGTGTGTTGATATTAGTCAGACTAGTATATCAATCCATTAGGATAGGTTCATTTTGGCGGAGGCCTTCAGACAGATATGGGAAACGCGTTCACTTAGTAAATATCAAAACCATCTATGTTTTTCTATATCCATCTCTTAATCTTTCCATGTGATTAGTTTGACTCCGAATATGATGTCCATAGTGCAACTATCTGAGTAGAGCTCTGTCACTTATATATGAATTTTAGTATACTTGAGTGCAAACTCGTGTACATCAATTGGAATTTCGCATCAGGGTACTTCCTCTTGTAGTCAATAAGTATGCCAACCAAGGAGATTCTTTAGTGCCTTCCAAGGTTCGTTGTAGATAGCTAGGGTATGGAGTATAAAGGTTTTGTGGGTACACCTCTGGTAAACCCTCCGGAGACAACACTCCGCCACTAGGGCCACCTAGTGGTTTAACGGCTTGCTGCACGTGCTAAGTGTAGTCATTTTATTAGATTTGCTCGAGGACTAGAAAATAATAGGTTCGGGGGTATTTGATAGACACATTTTTGTGTCTAATTTGTCCTCAATGTCTGTATTGTTGGAACTCTATTTTTGTACTAATATTGTGTTTTTATGTATTTTTAGGAAATAAACATTTTTGGAAAATTCGGCTCGAAAAGTTGATTTTGGCACCCGGAGGACAAGTGTTATTCAGACTCTCGCTTTTGGATAAAGGGTAACCTAATTACTAAGGGGCACCCCCAGGTCACCCCAAGGCATCTGCTATTCGCACCCCAGTCCAGGATAGGGGGCATATCATCTTCAACCTTTTGAAATTCAAATTTTGGCGGCAAAAAATTGTTCTTGAACTGCCGTGACTAGGGTTGAGGATTTGAAGGTGTTCCAGTGAGATTCAACGGCCCAAATTAAATGGGTTTGTTCCTAGGGCCTAGACAGAGCTGGTATGGGTGTTGGATTCGGTCAAATTTGGTTAGATAATCGGTGGGAATCAAAACAGGGAAGATATTCTCAAATAGGGAAGATATTCTATTCTTGGAATTGTTGGATGGAAGAGACGTGCATGGGTTAACTCTATTGGCTGGAAACTTCTCCTACAGCTCAGAATGATGCGTGAAAGAGATAAACCAGGAAACAATCCGTAACAAATCAGAGAAATAAATAAAAAATATTTCGGAAAATATTCTTTTTATGGCCGGATATTCTTGGAGTTATTACAAGGATTGGAGTGACCTGTTGTGTATAAATAGGTCCCTAGTGTCGATCAGAAGGAGAGAGTGAAGTTTAGAGGGAATTGGGAGAGGTTTAGAGCACTACAGAGCAAGAAAATCCAAGTTGCAGAGATTCTGGTTCTGCTACTGTTGCTGCTGCTGCGAGAAGGAAGAACGTGAAGAACAGACTCTCCAAGACCGTCGTTTATCAACAGTGACATCGACTGTCACCCGTGGGTCGTAGTTTCCCAACGACATCAGCACTTCAGCTCTGTCGTTGATTCTGGACGCCTTTTGTGGGTCGCAGAATCCTGTTTTATATCATTTTCTTGTCTTTCTCTTCATTGTAAAACACTTTTGAGCATCAATGAAATATTTTGAGAGGTTTTCCAACATGATGAGCGGCTAAAACTCCTAGTGATTGAGGCAATGGAGGATCTATTCACTCATGTTTGATTGGTAATATTTTTATTTATAATTTCGTTAATTATTTATTTTATTTAATTCACTTGGATAAAAATATTAAAAAAAGGGATAAAATGGTTTTCTTAATTATTTGTGAATCAGTTTGATGTTTTATGCTTAGGATATATTCTTTGATAAATCATGCTTAAGGATTACAACTTAATATTTGGACACCTTTTAAATTAAAAAGTGATTTAATAAGAAAAATAGCTTAATAATATCTGAATTATTATTTATAACCAATCAACTTGAAGTAATAGTGTATCCTGAGCCTTAATCTTCATAAAATCTTGACATTACTATTAATTTCCTTCATATATTTATTTGTTTAAATCTTAAAAAAAAAGAGTTACCTTCACAAGTTCGAAAAGAACCCAGTTTTCACCACTATCTACAACAACATTTGAAAATACATCAGGAACTTGCAGGCTTCATCGCTCGTGAGGACCTGGAACGCTTCATGGAGGATCGAGGAAAAGACAAAGCATCATCTGTTCATCGTTATCAACCTTCATACCTTGTTGCTACGCAAATAATTTCTTTCCCGAAGGGCTACACTTCCTCAACGTTCGCAGTATATAACGGAACATGGAGCTCTCGAGAACACGTCTCTCGATCCCTGGAGGCACTAGGAGAGTATGAACAAAACAAAATGATCCCAATATACAGAGCTTTTCTCTGCGACTCCAGACTCTCTCAGAACTTCATGAAGCATCCAAACGATCAGCGACTACTACACCTGCTTTGTTGAGCAAAGTCTACAAGGTCGAGGAACCTCGGAGCAGCCGATGCCTGATCAACAAACAATACAACATCCAACCTTCCATGAACGTTATTGCTCAAGCAAAAGGAAAGCTCCTTCTCAAACATGGGACATCCAACACCTCATCCTACAAAAGCATCAAGAAAGGATAACCAATCTTACACAAACCTCGATCCGGCATTAACGAACGGGGAGATGATCGGACATACTCAAACTTATCATGAAGCAGTGATCGAGTTACTAGAAGTCTGGGTTCAAGATGGTGCAATCAAATCGCTGCTCATCATAGAGAGACAACTGAAGAAAAATGAAGAAACCCAGGTACTGTCACCTTCATAGATTCATCAAATCATCCAACAAGTAACTCCAATATTTTGAAGAAAATTTTCAAAGAGAAGGTTGATCCAAAATATCTTCAACGAGGGACTGAAGGAGTACACAAGAGTCCTCTCCCAATCAGAAGCTTTACACTCTCTCTGAACAACCTATCAAAGAGGCAGTTCAATCCTGGTCAAACGTGAATTGCTCTATCTGTCGAAGGCACGAAGGAGTGACATGTTCACAGCACTGAACACATCATGTCAAGAAGTCCATTCCGAAAATACTTCTTGAGCCTCCATCCACGGATCAAGAGGTGTACGACTAGGGACTGCTTACCACAGTCAATCTCAGAAGAAACGAATTGGGAAGAACGTTGATCGATGTTGACACCGCCATCAACAACATTCCACTGAAAACTATCGGATCCACATGCATCACTCGACAAGAATATACTCATGCTCCATCTTAATCAGAGACCTTGAAGGAGCGCTCGGAAATACTTATGGCTACATAATTCTCAAAGTGAACATAAGTTCAACCTGGACAGAAACCAAGTTTCACATAATCAGGAAGATCCAGGATATGACACGTCCTTCAGAAGAGCGTGGATCCGCGCTGAAAAGATGGGTACTTACAAAGCGCCTTTGGTTACACGTCTCTCCAACGAAGAAAGTTCTGATCCATAAGATTTGACGGGCATTCCATCATCAGAGTACTTGGAGGAATTTAAACTTTGACGAGGTTGAAGAAAGAACCTGCAAAAGATGCATATACATCCATCAAGAGGTTCCGCACTCAGGAAAGTCTCATCCCACGTCTATGTCATTTATTTCCTCACATGCTATCCTAGCATGGGGACTCAATTTTGCTAGCAACTCTGCAAGACGTTATGAATGGTAGCTTCACCACATTAGTATTTTACCAAGTGGTTGAATCTGACGCTCCTCCGAATCAAGCGCTGTAACATTCATTACCGAGATGATGTCCAAACATGGCAAAGAACACTTTGGGTGTTTATCCTGCAAGTCCATGTGTTCCACAAAATCAGAAAGCTCTGATGTCTGCACAAGTGTCGAATCCCACTACCGCAACGAAAGGGATGATGAATCAATAGAAGATACTCCAGGGCCGAGATGATCAAACATTCGGTGCTTAAGGAATATACGCTTCAACGCTCAAGCATCTAAGAAGCCATCAAATTGTACTCCCAATCAAAGAGTACAGCTTCAGCACAAATATCTCGACGATGACACATTGATTCAACACCAGCACATCAAAGTGTAACTAAACGATAAGTCTTCATTATCCCATGATAATACTTCTGAAGCATATGCAGCATCATTCATACATGGATGATACTAACTCCTTCAATATACACTGGGAAACCTGAGGTGATTTCGTGAAACTTCATCAACGGGTTTTCGCTACATCACAAGCCCCTGCATGATTGAGGAACTTTCTCTCTTCACCAATCACATCCAGTATGAAAACTCTTGATGCCATCTACCGCAACAATGTCGACTCACTGACAAAGCCAGTTCGTGGTAAAGTTATGCTTTCAAGAGCATTCAGGTTGAACTCTCAGTACACCTTCATCTTACGGACGCTCAACTCATCAACTAGTTCGTGAATGTAAAAGGCTCACTGGATGGAGGAGCAAAGATTATATCTATAATCATGGTTCTACCCTTTTTCAGTCTTTGGAGCAATTCCAACCATGGCATCAGCATCAAATAATCTCTAAAGGAACACCATCCATGATCTCAGCATCGACAAGGATCTCTGGAGCGTAATCATTCATGGTTTCAGCACCAACAACGGTCTCAGGAGCAACATCCTCAGGGCTTCATCAACTAATCATTCTCTTAAGTGTTACACATGAAGCAGACTTCTCCAAGAACTAATGATTCATATCAAGATGTGTATACCTGATAACATGCTCACATGAAAGTCTTCCCAAAGCTGGCACGATCGGTGGGCATAATCCAAAGTATCCTCCAAGATGTTCTCATCGCCTCTACAAATGAGATACGACATGCTCCGGGCCATGGGTTTACAGAAACGTACCAATGAGTGAGTAATGGGACAATACTTCCTCAACTAAAGATGTTTGTCTATGTTTCTTCTACAACATACCAAAAGGGCGCATCAATCGGACATACGAGCTGAAAGATATGTCCTTTACCGTCAGGTCTACAGAATCTGAAAAAATTGTACGGGATTCCAAATTGCAAATGCGCACGCTTCGTTGGATGACCTCTACAACTCCAAATTGAGTGATTATTTTCTCATGTGATAACTCAGCCTCTTAGCTTCGAAAGTTGGGGTCAAGCATCAAATTCCGACCTTGTATGAGGTCCCTACAGCTTCTAGAGCGTACAACATGCAAGCAACAATTCTTAGACGGGATTCATGACTTCCACAGTCGATCGGTGTCCACCAGGTCTCTTCGCTAAGTCCTTCATCAAGGTACCTCCAACTTCGACCACCTAGGTCTTTACATCAATTTTTCTACCTGGGTCCTCTATCTAGGTCTCACCAGAAGAAGGAAAAACGAAAGGGAGAGACTTAACAAAATACTGGGGACTGACGGTCCACTTGTCAAGACGATCGATTTCACAATCCAAAACCGATCAAGAAATCAAGACCAGAATAAAACCTCACATCTCTCAGAATTCCAAGGTTCAAGATATCATGGAAAGAAAACTAAAGAAAGTCAGCAAAATAAGATTTCTGCTTTTCTTCATCCATCTTCTTCAACACGGCATCACTGGTGGTGAAAGAAGTGTCACCTTCCACCGCTTTCCTTATAGCATCAATCTTTTGACGAAGCCACTTCAAATTGAAGCCAAGTTCTTCAGCTTTCTTCAAGTTGTACTCCCAATCAAAGAGTACATCCTGGGTGACAGTATTTCCAGTTGTGATGCGGGTATCATTTATAACACGCAATATGGCTTCTACTTGCCTCGTCAAGAAATAACTATGCTCAGGATCCTTGGTAACGACGATGTGCCCATACATCTTCCACGGTTTCTCGTACAAGTCTGCATATCCAATGGAACGCTGAATCCGCCAACTAGTTCATGATATGTGAGTGAAGAATCGAACGGAGGATCAAAATAAACTTCTGCACTTGGATATTCATGCACCACTATACGGTTCTCAATTACTGGAGCAGCCTCCAAGGCAACAGTTTCTTCAATATTCTCTACTGGTGTTTCGGTTTCTTCTATCACTCAAGCAGCAACAATCTGAGTTTCCAAGACTTCAATGACAACCTTCTCATGGCCTTGAAGTGCATAGATGGTTGTCTCTTCATCAATAACTCCAGGGCAGTTTGAGTTATCCTCATTGGTTTCAATATCCTCAACTTCGGTATTTGACACCTAATACGAAGATTACATGAGGTTAGGGTCATTTAAGCTTAAAACCAAATGAGATCATAAAATACATCATACAATCAATCCAACGTTATCAATATTAATCATTATACACTCAAGGCACGAGCAAATAGCATGAATGTCATGAAAATACGTTTTACGGTAACCTCGTCTGAAGAAACTGTACTCTGCCCTGTACTAAAAGACGAACTGGGAGATATCTACGAGGAATCTGAAGATGGGTTGTATACCATTCTCTTCGTATGGATGTCCTCTACAACATATCAAAATTTTATGACAATCCGATGAACGAGCAAAGAGATGTGGCTAATACATGGAGCAACATGCCATCTGAAAAAGTTCTGAAGGTCTCCTGGAAGTTCACTATTTCGCCTTTTTCAGGCCCTAAACATGCTCAAACTTCAAAGAGCTTCTATTTCAAAGCTTGGAAATTTCCTGGGCTTGAAGATACATATGAAAACCGCGAAAATCTGACTTCGGACGAAGATTCTACAGCGTTTCTAGTACAATCTGAAATCTGAAATTTTCCGGTGACGTATTTCGGCAAAGTTATCCATAAATTCACATGTATTTTCATTCATTCACGAATCAGCGATATCATACTTCTCTGAATAAATTACAGGAGATATACTTACTAAGGGAGTCTCTAAATCATTTGAAGGCTCGACGATGCCAGAATCTCCGATGACAACACCGTTATCTCCATTCGGTTCGGGATTTCGGGAATTCTCCATATTCCCATCTCCCAAAGAATAGTGCGCTTCATCAACATGATTCTTATCTACAATGATTTATTCCTGGATTCATCAACAAAAATTATTATTATTTCATTCAAGGAGATGCCGCGATCACCTGCACGAAAGAGATATTTACGTCGACTTCTTCATCAGTACTGGATTCCTGAATTGTTCGCCTGGAAACAAGTTGAAGACTGTCAATCGATGGAGAAAAGGTCTGAAAGGAAATAACAAAACCTTGGTCTCGTGATCCTAATTGCACGGGCAGGAAAAAGTCATGACACAAGGAGCGCTAACAACTCACTAAAGAAACGGCTGGGGACTGCACGTCATTTTCTAACATCCTGTAGTCCTTACTTATGGGTGCTCCATCCCGAAGACTTTCTTCCATTTCCGAGGAGTCTACATTGATATGAAACCTCACTACATGATCATCCTGTGGTATAGTTGATGAAATAACCAGGAGTACAACTCAGTATGAAGGATCTCTCACCATCACTCAGAGGTCCCAGAAGTACCATTTCTTGAAGTTACACCCGCGGAGATGTCATCCATGGAAACATCGTCTTTGAAAGTGTCATCATGGGAGTCAGTCATTCTTGCAAAGTGGCTGTGACAGATGCATAACATTCAACGCATCATTTATACAAAGCGCAGGATTCAGCAAAACAACGAATCATGGAATAAAGATGCTCACATCAGCGTCTGCAAAAATGGTAACTTTCAAATCTTACATGTTTACGATTCCACTAACAGTACATGAGTTAATACTTCAAATCTTGCTCGTTCCTTCAAACCTGCTAAGACGAGCAAATTTCTGACATGATTTTCACAAAATCGTGAACAACCCACGTAAATTTTACAATGTGAACATTCACTGGTTTCTCAAAATCTGGACAGACGTCCATTCTATGATTGTGAAAACTCACATATAGAAATTCTTTCACCATGTATGGTTATCTAATTTCAACAATTGTTCAAAATCAAAACATTGATTTTACAAAATATATTTTAACGTGAAACTCACGTGAATTTGAAAAATATATATATATATTTTGCTCCTTTACGCGAGCATCCACCTTTGAAACGAGAGTTTATTCCACTTTGTGAGATCTGACATATTTTAAAAATAAAATTTTGTTTTTCGTGAAAGCTCATAGACAAATTTTTATCATTAGACTCGGGTCTATTTTGTTGGTTCTTAAACTAACGAACGAACGAGCGTCTGCGCTAAAACGGATTCCTTTCTTGGGCCCGGCCCGTGATGAGTCCTAAAAAGTACATATTTCTATATATTTTTGTTGGCATTTAACTCATCTTTTGTGCATTAATTCTACATTTTATCCCATATTCTGTATTTTCTTTGTTTTCAAGAATAAATATTTTTATTAACTAATTTTGCATTTTTAGGTAATAAATAAAGTTTGGATGAATTGCGGAGCGAAAAGAGTAGAAAAGTAGTGAAAAGCCGGAAGAAATTACGCAAGGAAGCCGCGAAGAATGGTGCGCATAAACCCAAAAGACTAGAAATGGGCTCAAGAAGGAAGATTTGTTCTTAAATAAGAAGTGGGCTCAAGATTTCCCAAGCCCAAACTCATTTCTTAAACCCATATTCTATACCCAAAAGCCTAAAACCCAAATCCATATCCGCTTGCGTTTTCAGCCGTCAAAACAGTTCTCAGAAGCATCCTACGGTCGCTCCCTTGCTGTGCATCAAAGTTTGATATCTCCGCTTTACACTACAGTACCTAACTCCACCAAGTGCCGTTCGTTTCGTTGTATCCCTTCATCCGACGGTCGCTCATCGCTTGCCTCCGCATCGCCGTCAGATCTACCTACCATCTTCTCATCCTACGGCGCAGATCGCATAACATCTTCCCTCGCTGAAACCGCTCAACACCATAACATCCGAGCCATATACCCCTACCAAACATCCCCTTCCCCTTCTTCCATCGACCTCTCCTCCTCCATACCCTGTGCAGAACCACCTCCATCTTCTCCACCTGCTCTGACCTCGCCACCACCACTCCCTACGCCACCAAACCAACCCTAAACCTAAACCCATCACTATCATCATCACCCCCTCTTTCTAGCCCCCTATTTGATTGATATTTCTTCTCACCTTTCTCTGAAACCCTAGAAGAAAAATCAATCGATTAGGCGAGTCTAGAGTAGCAATTGACACATGGGAATGGAGCAGGAGAGTCAGAGGAAGAATGGGTCGACGCATGGGGGAGAGATTGTGCCATCAAATTAGGTAAAGTCGAACCCTAATCTCAACTGCCAATTTGGGGGAAAATTGTAAACCCTAAAAATTTGGGTATAAATAGGATGTATGTTGTGTTGTAGAGGGCATGCTGGACTAGCCAGTGTCAAAATTGGGAGAATTGGACTAGCCAGTTCCCCAACTGTGTAGTTTTTTTATGTTCAGTTCTTTGTTTCACTTTCAATTCCAAGTTCAATTACTGCCTAATTCATTCTATTGTTATCTTCAAATGTTATTTATGTTCTAAATCCACCACTAGGGTGAGAGGACCCTTAAGCCATGATGGTTAGCCATTAGGTTAGTTTTTGTTGAACTCAAAATCGCTTAGGCTAGTTAGATTCCTAAAAGCCCAACTGACTTGTGATTAGTGGTGCTGTAAGAAGACCACTAATGCTAGGGGTCAGTGGTGGTTCTAAGGGGTTAATCAGCTATATTAGTTAGTAATCCACTGCCTAGTTGACCTGTGATTGCCTGTGCCTTAAACAGACAGCCAATACTAGGGGTTAGCTAAGGCTGTAAGGTTAGTTAACTAGCCATATGACAAAAACTTAACCTAGGTGAACTAGCTAGGTGAAGGGAATTCTCATCCATCTCCATACACTTCATTCCCATCCACAATTTCTTTCCCATGTTCTGTTTTGGTTAAGTTTTTCTTTGTTTCTTTGGTTCTTTAGTTCACTGCCTTAGGCTCACTGCCTTTGTTTAACTTCCACTGTCACTGTCTCACTGCCACTTAGTTACTTGTTTAGATAACTTTAGTCTAGGAAACTTCAATACACCCCAAGTCCCTGTGGAATGATCCCTTGCTTACTTTCTATACTAAAACTTGGCCTTGTATACTTGCAAGAGTTTTTGTGTGTTTTCTAACCACACCAAGTTTTTGGCGCCGCTGCCGGGGACTTGGTTGTGTTGTGTTGAATTTTTTCTGGGCTGTTTTTGCATGTTAGTTCATTTGCATCATTGCATACTCTTTTGCATATTGTTTCATTCTAGCATACTCATCATGCATTGCATTCTTGCATTTTAGTGTAACTTGCTGTTTTAGTAGCTGCTGTGTAGTGCAGCTGAATTTCTTAGCTTCTAGCAAGAAACTTACTTCTCTTTTTGAGCCAACAGGTGTTGCTGCTGCTGCTGCTTCCTGTTGCTGCTTTTCTTCCTTGCTGTCTGCTGCTGCTGCTGCCAAGGCAAGTGCTGGAGAAGCTGCTGCTGTGCCTGAGAGCCTCTTGCTGCTGAGGCTGCCCCTGAGTTGCTGCTGAACTGCCCCTCCTGAGACTTGCTTGCCAAGAACTGCTGCCTGAAGCCTTCCTGCTAACTGCTGCTGCCTTCTGCTGTGGCTCTGCTGTGGCCCTGTGAACCTGCAAAGCCTGCTGTTGTGCTGTTGCTGCTGCTGCTGATCTGCTCCTGCTGCTAGGCCTGACTGGGCTGTAAGCTGCTGCAGCTGATGAAAGACCAAAGCCCAACTGGGCCTTGAGTGTTGAAGCCAAATCTTAGGATGATCCAAAGCCCAACTGGGCTTTTGCAACCTAACTGAGCAGCTGGGCTGTGCTTAAGCAAGTAAGCCTAAACCCATTAAGAGAACCCAACCTGTGGGCTTCCATTTTTAATTTGTGGGCTTGTAATAATTTTTTCCATCTTTCTGTTGGGTTTGTAATTAATTTCTTGTGGGCTTGTTTGTTTAATTTCTTGTGGGCTTGTGGTTTTAGATTAATTTGGGCCTGTTGTTTAAATTAAAGAAAACTGAACTTTTGAAAGCCCAGTTGGGCCTCATATTTTAGTTAGTAGCTAGCCAAAGCCCAACTAAATTTCTGGGACTGTGGGCTTAACATCCATTTGAAAACTAAACATTTACACTGTGGGCTTGACCCAAAAACAGAAAACGTTTTCAAAGCCCAGTTGGGCCTCGACCTTTGGCTATTTAAGAGCCCAAATTTCAAATTGTTACGTGGGCTTGTTTCTGAACTGTGGGCCTGAACCAAAGTTCAAGTGGGCCAAAATTTCAAAATTCCAAAAAACAACAGTGAGCTTTACTCACCAGCAGTGGGCCTGTTTTTCAAAAACGCAGCTGGGCTTCGCAAAACCCAACAGTGGGCTTGGTTTCCTTATCCCATTAAAAACCAAATGTCTCCCGACAAAACCAAATTTTTCCCAAAAGTCCAATCCCATTAAAAACCAAATTTTCTTGTAGATAGTTTCTTAGTTAAATCTTTTGTTTCTTTTGTATATATAGTGCTAATCCAATATGATCTCGGCTAAAAAAATGTTGGATTTTTGCCTTGAATAATGGAGTTCTAATTTTGCTTTCGCCGAAATCGGGTATTCTCTTTCCTTTTTCTCTACTCAACATGATCCTCTTCATATGTTGTATTATAATTTTGTTCATATTTTGAAACATTGAGGACAATGTTTAGTTTAGGTTTGGGGGTGAAAAGTATATACTTTGATAATATGCCATAACTGAAAACAAGAACTCCTTCTTTTTGAAAAAAATGAAAAATGAAAATAAAAAATTAAAAATTGAAAAAAAACATAAAAATGGAGCTCATTTACCTTGAAATGTTGACTCTTGTGCAAATATGTAATTATTAGGAGTCTTAGTCTAGATATTTAGGCACCCTGATTCTAGCACAATTCACATAGTGATAAGAAATTTGCACGCGCACGATCTACCAATACATGTATAGCCTCGATCTTCAAGGTGTTTGATAGGAAGTCACGATTGCCAATCACTTTAGAATACTGAACGAAACTTGACTAGCTTGTTCTTTGGTTGGTTGGGATAGAAGGTGGAGGTTACATTAAGAAAGACAACCATCGAATTTAACTGGGTGCATCAAAAAGGGCTACCTCTTGCAAAGTGTCATGTAATCTTTTGTTTCCTTTTGTATATGTATCAAAAGTGTTTCTTCTTCAAAAAAAAAAAAAAAATGAAAAAATCAATCAAGTATTTGTCAATTCCATCCTCTCTTGTTCCAAAAATAAAAGAGAGTAGTCAATGTAAATAAGAGTCATGTAAAGAGTCATCTTTTGTGTTTTATTGTAATAAGCAAGGAAGGGTGTATGCCATTGATGTACAACGCGAGTAATTGTGAAATACCTCCAACTCATTCACAATTCTCGTAAAGTCCGGACAGCTAGCTAGATTTCGACCTTGGTTCTTAGCCTGAGAAACTATCTCTTGGTGATTAGTAGTCATAACATCCGATCTTTCTTTACACATGTGTAGATACACTTTACACTCTTATCACATGTCTTTATTTGTTATCAGTGCTAGGATTGTGCCTTTGATAGCTAGATTGACATCTCCATTTTGCTGTGAGCTTAAACTGTCTTGCACATGTCACATTTGATGGAATATGAGCTTATATTTTGACCTAGAACTTTGTAGGTACGTTCTAAGCAAACCTTCACGAGACTTCACTCGTCCACTAGGGACACTTAGTGGTTTAAAAGGCTTAGTGCATACGCTAAATGCATTCGAGAGACCAGCGACAGTGGTATAGGTAGGATTTCCTTAGTTTTGTTTTAATTGAGGACAAGTAAAATTCAGGTTTGGGGGTATTTGATGAGTCCTAAAAAGTACATATTTCTATATCTTTTTGTTGGCATTTAACTCATCTTTTGTGCATTAATTCTACATTTTATCCCATATTCTGTATTTTCTTTGTTTTCAAGAATAAATATTTTTATTAACTAATTTTGCATTTTTAGGTAATAAATAAAGTTTGGATGAATTGCGGAGCGAAAAGAGCAGAAAAGTAGTGAAAAGCCGGAAGAAATTACGCAAGGAAGCCGCGAAGAATGGTGCGCATAAACCCAAAAGACTAGAAATGGGCTCAAGAAGGAAGATTTGTTCTTAAAGAAGAAGTGGGCTCAAGATTTCCCAAGCCCAAACTCATTTCTTAAACCCATATTCTATACCCAAAAGCCTAAAACCCAAATCCATATCCGCTTGCGTTTTCAGCCGTCAAAACAGTTCTCAGAAGCATCCTACGGTCGCTCCCTTGCTGTGCATCAAAGTTTGATATCTCCGCTTTACACTACAGTACCTAACTCCACCAAGTGTCGTTCGTTTCGTTGTATCCCTTCATCCGACGGTCGCTCATCGCTTGCCTCCGCATCGCCGTCAGATCTACCTACCATCTTCTCATCCTACGGCGCAGATCGCATAACATCTTCCCTCGCTGAAACCGCTCAACACCATAACATCCGAGCCATATACCCCTACCAAACATCCCCTTCCCCTTCTTCCATCGACCTCTCCTCCTCCATACCCTGTGCAGAACCACCTCCATCTTCTCCACCTGCTCTGACCTCGCCACCACCACTCCCTACGCCACCAAACCAACCCTAAACCTAAACCCATCACTACCATCATCACCCCCTCTTTCTAGCCCCCTATTTGATTGATATTTCTTCTCACCTTTCTCTGAAACCCTAGAAGAAAAATCAATCGATTAGGCGAGTCTAGAGTAGCAATTGACACATGGGAATGGAGCAAGAGAGTCAGAGGAAGAATGGGTCGACGCATGGGGGAGAGATTGTGCCATCAAATTAGGTAAAGTAGAACCCTAATTTCAACTGCCAATTTGGGGGAAAGTTGTAAACCCTAAAATTTGGGTATAAATAGGATGTATGTTGTGTTGTAGAGGGCATGCCTGGGCTAGCCAGAGCTTCACCCAAGGGGCCTGGAATAGCCAGTGCTTCCAAGTTGTTTTCAGTTCATGTTTTGAAGTCAGTTAATTTCAATTTCAAATGTTAATTATGTTTATCATGTTCTAATTTCATGTGCTAGGGTTTAGATGAAACTCTTGATTTTATGTTAAGATAGTTAGTAATTTGTCATTGTTCTTGTAGTGCTAAAAATGAGTTAGGACTGCTAGTAGCCATTTGAACAAGCAAGCCTGTGATCAGCTGTGCTGTAGAAAGACAGCTGATGCTAGGGGTAAGTGAGTGATAATGGTTAAAAATTCAGTACATTAGAAGGATTGAGCCCAAATGCCTTAGAGTTGATAGATTAAGTGGTTGTGCAAGTAAACCTGTGATCAGCTGTGCTGTAGAAAGATAGCTGATGCTAGGGGTATGCTAGTAAAATTAGTTGATAAATCATCCATTACAATCTTCCCTGAGATGAAACAAGAACATGATTGATTAGGATCTGCCTTAGTTTAGGATCAAGAAGTAGATTCAAAGACCCTAGTACCTTCATTCTTTACTTCACTGCCTTTGGCTCATTGCCATTGTAACTGTCACTATCTCACTGCCACTTAGTTACTTGTTTAGATAGCTTTAGTCTAGGAAACTTCAATACACCCCAAGTCCCTGTGGAATGATCCCTTGCTTACTTTCTATACTAAAACTTGGCCTTGTATACTTGCAAGAGTTTTTGTGTGTTCTCCAACCACACCAAGTTTTTGGCGCCGCTGCCGGGGACTTGGTTGTGTTGTGTTGAATTTTTCTTGGCTGTTTTTGCATGTTAGTTCATTTGCATCATTGCATACTCTTTTGCATATTGTTTCATTCTAGCATACTCATCATGCATTGCATTCTTGCATTTTAGTGTAACTTGCTGTTTTAGTAGCTGCTGTGTAGTGCAGCTGAATTTCTTAGCTTCTAGCAAGAAACTTACTTCTCTTTTTGAGCCAACAGGTGTTGCTGCTGCTGCTGCTTCCTGTTGCTGCTTTTCTTCCTTGCTGTCTGCTGCTGCTGCTGCCAAGGCAAGTGCTGGAGAAGCTGCTGCTGTGCCTGAGAGCCTCTTGCTGCTGAGGCTGCCCCTGAGTTGCTGCTGAACTGCCCCTCCTGAGACTTGCTTGCCAAGAACTGCTGCCTGAAGCCTACCTGTGCTGCTGCTGCTGCTTCCTGTTGCTGCTGCCAGCCTCTGCTGCTGTTGCTGCTGTGCTCCTGTTGCTGTTCCCTGCTGCTGCTGCCTGCTGAAGCTGGTGTAAGATAAAGCCCAACTGGGCTGTAAACTGCAGAAGGAGAGGAAATTGAACCAAGCCCAACTGGGCCTTGAGTGTTGAAGCCAAAGCTTAGGATGATCCAAAGCCCAACTGGGCTTTTGCAACCAAACTGAACAGCTGGGCTGTGCTTAAGCAAGTAAGCCTAAACCCATTAAGAGAACCCAACCTGTGGGCTTCCATTTTTCATTTGTGGGCTTGTAATAATTTTTTCCATTTTTCTGTTGGGCTTGTAATTTAAGTTAACTTTTGGGTTTGTATTTGAGCATTAACTGTGGGATTGTCCCTATCAAAATTTTGGGTTTCAAAAACCCAACAAACAACCTAAACAAGGTTAACTGAACCTACCAACTCAGCTGGGCTTCATTAGTTTCTGGGCTTGCTGAAGTCGTTAGTGGGCCGTGTACCCAAACTCTAGGCCAAAAGTTGGGCTTTGTTTCACAACAGTTCCCCAAACCCATTGCCTCACCAAAGCACAACCAAAACAGTGGGCTTATCCCCATAAAAACCAAATGTTTCCCATCAAAAACCAAATGTTTTTCATTCCCATAAAAACCAAATTTTTCCCAAAAATCCAAACCCATTAAAAACCAAATTTTGGGCTTTGTAACATAGTTACTTAGCTTTTGAGCCCAATCATGTCTAGATCTTGGTCTACAGTTGGGGAATACAACAAATCCCTTAGAGAACTTGCGTGTGGACATACTTCACGTTATGAACCTCCCATAGACCATGATGTCAATAGTCATAGGAATTATTATGGACATTTTCAAAGTCCCGAGCCTCAATACATGAACCCTAATGACTATTCACACATGCATCCTTCGCCACAACGTGAAAATGAACATTTTGCTAATACCTCACTCACACAATCATCTCTTGTGGATCAATTAGAAGCTCGAATCGCAGCTTTAGAAATGCAATCACATGAGGAATCTGTCACATCTAATTTTCTTAGGCAACCTGAAATCTATGCATGTCCCGCATGTGGTAGTTTAGACCACCCTGTTGAGAATTGTCATATTTTGCATAATTTTAGGCAATCTAGAGAAAATCCAAGGTATGAAATGCCCATAAATTGTGAGAATGGTAGTCATTGGGACCATAATCAATCCTTTGAGGGTTGCGATCAATCTTTTATAAACCCTAATGACCATGCACACATGTACCAATCACCACAATTTGAACATGAAGAATTTTGTACTCCCATGAATTTAGACTCCACCACAGAAGCTTTCAAACTCAGTGAGCAAAACTTCGATAGATCTACATCACGAATTCAGGAATATTTAGATCAGATTTTGCTTCACCTACAAAAGGAGGAAATTCATGAGGAAATGTATGTTGTCCCTAATGAAGTGTCTAGTCCCATTCATGTAAATGATGTTGAATATGAACCTAATTTAGAGGAACATGAATCGACTAATGACACCACGACTTTTAATGAGGACCAATATGCATGCTACCATGATGATGATTATGATGATTATGATGATATGTTAGAAGAACATGAAAATATTGTGGAACCTGTTGGTTCTATAACATATGGCTTCTCGCCCTCGACCTTCATGAATGTTGTTTTTTCTAATACTCATTGTAATTCATATGATTTTGATATTGACATGGGATTCGTACAATTATTCTGTGAAGATGAGCATGACATAGGAATAGTTGAATCTTCTGTAGACACTAATGTTATTATGCATGAAAATATAAGTGATGTATCTGATTCTCTACCTAGGTCACATTGTGATGTTTCCATTGAATTGCCGATGCATGAGGACAAATATGTTGATGATGTTGATGATTATGAGTGTGAACTTGCTAATTTGATTGATGATTGTGAGCATGATGTGACATGTGTAGATGATTTAAGAGATTTTGATTTGATTGATAATGACGTACCTATTCTCCTACATGAGTCACAATCTGATGGCCTTCCACCCAACCTAGATTTGGTTTGTACCAATATTGTAAAACCAATTTTTCTGAGAATGCCTAATCTAGGTTTGGAACTGTGTGCTTCCCAAGTCCTCTTGGACCATTTTGCATTTAAATATAATATCTTTGAGGAACCACAGTTGGAAATTGCATGTTTGCCCGTCCATAGCAAAGTTCATTTCGAGTTAGACCTTGTACATGATGAACCCCCAAAACTGCGAGATTTTGTTTCCAAAATTTTATCCGTTGAAAAATCCAGGTTTGGGGGTAGCTCATTTTGTTTCACAGCTTCACTTGCATGCCTATCATATTATTATTGTGTGAAGCTGTTGAAACCTCTACACTTTGTCTTTTGGGTTGATCCTCAACTCTTTAGATTGTTAGTGTATGGTGAATTTTTTGTATATAATCCAGTAGATAAAATTTCTTAAAACCCTTTTGTTCCTTTTGTATATATTTTTCTAATCCAATATGATCTCCGCTGACATATGTTGGATTCTTGCCTTGAATAACGGAGTTCTAATATTGCTTTCGCCGAAATCGGGTATTCTCTTTCCCTTTTCTCTACTCAACATGATCCTCTTCATATGTTGTATTATAATTTTGTTCATATTTTGAAACATTGAGCACAATGTTTAGTTTAGGTTTGGGGGTGAAAAGTAGATACTTCGATAATATGCCATAATTGAAAACAAGAACTCCTTCTTTTTGAAAAAAATGAAAAATGAAAATAAAAAATAAAAAATTGAAAAAAAAAGAAACATAAAAATGGAGCTCATTTACCTTGAAATGTTGACTCTTGTGCAAATATGTAATTATTAGGAGTCTTAGTCTAGATATTTAGGCACCCTGATTCTAGCACAATTCACATAGTGATAAGAAATTTGCACGCGCACGATCTACCAATACATGTATAGCCTCGATCTTCAAGGTGTTTGATAGGAAGTTAGATTGCCAATCACTTTAGAATACTGAACGAAACTTGACTAGCTTGTTCTTTGGTTGGTTGGGATAGAAGGTGGAGGTTACATTAAGAAAGACAACCATCGAATTTAACTGGGTGCATCAAAAAGGGCTACCTCTTGCAAAGTGTCATGTAATCTTTTGTTTCCTTTAGTATATGTATCAAAAGTGTCTCCTTATCAAAAAAAAAAAAAAAAATCAAGTATTTATCAATTCCATCATCTTTTGTTCCAAAAATAAAAAGAGAGTAGTCAATGTAAATAAGAGTCATGTAAATAGTCATTTTGTTGTTTCATTGTAATAAGAAAGGAAGGTGTATGCCATTGATGTACAACGCGAGTAATTGTGAAATACCTCCAACTCATTCACAATTCTCGTAAAGTCCGGACAGCTAGCTAGATTTCGACCTTGGTTCTTAGCCTGAGAAACTATCTCTTGGTGATTAGTAGTCATAACATCCGATCTTTCTTTACACATGTGTAGATACACTTTACACTCTTATCACATGTCTTTATTTGTTATCAGTGCTAGGATTGTGCCTTTGATAGCTAGATTGACATCTCCATTTTGCTGTGAGCTTCTACTGTCTTGCACATGTCACATTTGATGGAATCTGAGCTTATATTTTGACCTAGAACTTTGTAGGTACGTTCTAAGCAAACCTTCACGAGACTTCACTCGTCCACTAGGGACACTTAGTGGTTTAAAAGGCTTAGTGCATACGCTAAATGCATTCGAGAGACCAGCGACAGTGGTATAGGTAGGATTTCCTTAGTTTTGTTTTACTTGAGGACAAGTAAAATTCAGGTTTGGGGGTATTTGATGAGTCCTAAAAAGTACATATTTCTATATCTTTTTGTTGGCATTTAACTCATCTTTTGTGCATTAATTCTACATTTTATCCCATATTCTGTATTTTCTTTGTTTTCAAGAATAAATATTTTTATTAACTAATTTTGCATTTTTAGGTAATAAATAAAGTTTGGATGAATTGCGGAGCGAAAAGAGCAGAAAAGTAGTGAAAAGCCGGAAGAAATTACGCAAGGAAGCCGCGAAGAATGGTGCGCATAAACCCAAAAGACTAGAAATGGGCTTAAGAAGGAAGATTTGTTCTTAAAGAAGAAGTGGGCTCAAGATTTCCCAAGCCCAAACTCATTTCTTAAACCCATATTCTATACCCAAAAGCCTAAAACCCAAATCCATATCCGCTTGCGTTTTCAGCCGTCAAAACAGTTCTCAGAAGCATCCTACGGTCGCTCCCTTGCTGTGCATCAAAGTTTGATATCTCCGCTTTACACTACAGTACCTAACTCCACCAAGTGCCGTTCGTTTCGTTGTATCCCTTCATCCGACGGTCGCTCATCGCTTGCCTCCGCATCGCCGTCAGATCTACCTACCATCTTCTCATCCTACGGCGCAGATCGCATAACATCTTCCCTCGCTGAAACCGCTCAACACCATAACATCCGAGCCATATACCCCTACCAAACATCCCCTTCCCCTTCTTCCATCGACCTCTCCTCCTCCATACCCTGTGCAGAACCACCTCCATCTTCTCCACCTGCTCTGACCTCGCCACCACCACTCCCTACGCCACCAAACCAACCCTAAACCTAAACCCATCACTACCATCATCACCCCCTCTTTCTAGCCCCCTATTTGATTGATATTTCTTCTCACCTTTCTCTGAAACCCTAGAAGAAAAATCAATCGATTAGGCGAGTCTAGAGTAGCAATTGACACATGGGAATGGAGCAGGAGAGTCAGAGGAAGAATGGGTCGACACATGGGGGAGAGATTGTGCCATCAAATTAGGTAAAGTCGAACCTAATTTCAACTGCCAATTTGGGGGAAAGTTGTAAACCCTAAAATTTGGGTATAAATAGGATGTATGTTGTGTTGTAGAGGGCATGCCTGGGCTAGCCAGAGCTTCACCCAAGGGGCCTGGAATAGCCAGTGCTTCCAAGTTGTTTTCAGTTCATGTTTTGAAGTCAGTTAATTTCAATTTCAAATGTTAATTATGTTTATCATGTTCTAATTTCATGTGCTAGGGTTTAGATGAAACTCTTGATTTTATGTTAAGATAGTTAGTAATTTGTCATTGTTCTTGTAGTGCTAAAAATGAGTTAGGACTGCTAGTAGCCATTTGAACAAGCAAGCCTGTGATCAGCTGTGCTGTAGAAAGACAGCTGATGCTAGGGGTAAGTGAGTGATAATGGTTAAAAATTCAGTACATTAGAAGGATTGAGCCCAAATGCCTTAGAGTTGATAGATTAAGTGGTTGTGCAAGTAAACCTGTGATCATCTGTGCTGTAGAAAGACAGCTGATGCTAGGGGTATGCTAGTAAAATTAGTTGATAAATCATCCATTACAATCTTCCCTGAGATGAAACAAGAACATGATTGATTAGGATCTGCCTTAGTTTAGGATCAAGAAGTAGATTCAAAGACCCTAGTACCTTCATTCTTTACTTCACTGCCTTTGGCTCATTGCCACTGTCACTTACTGTCACTGCTTAGCTTAGGAAACCTCAACTACACACACCAATTCCCTGAGGACAAACCCCTTCTTACTCCACCTATCTACAACAACCCTGTATACTTGCAGGTGTAGTTGTAGGTTCTTTTAAAACCACACCAAGTTTTTGGCGCCGCTGCCGGGGACTTGGTTGTGTTGTGTTGAATTTTTCTTGGCTGTTTTTGGCATGTTAGTTCATTTGCATCACTGCATACTCTTTTGCATATTGTTTCATTCTAGCATATTCATCATGCATTGCATTCTTGCATTTTAGTGTAACTTGCATTAGCATCTCTGCATCTTGTCCTGCATCACTGCATATTTTCAATTTTCTGCACTTCTGTAATTGCAACTTAGCACCCTGTGTTAGCTGCAGTTGTCTGTCTGTAGTTAGCTGCATATTTCTTTTGTTTATCTGCTACTACATCATCTTAACTGCTACTGCATATTGGTCATTGGGTCATTGTCATCTTGGTTTTGTACCAACTGAACTCTGAAATTTGCTGCTGTGAATGCCTGAGTTGTGTACTGAGTTAGCAGTGTCATCTTGAATGCCTGAAATTTGTTGTTGTGAGAACTAATTCTCTCATCTGAAATTACCAGGTAGTTGTGAGGCTGAGAACAAACCTCTGGTGCTGATATGCTGCTGTGAAGCCCAAATAGAGCTGAGCTGCTTCTCCTGATCCTGCTGCTGCTCCTGATCCTGCTGCTGCTATTGCTGCTGTGCTCCTGTTGCTATTCCCTGCTGCTGCTGCCTGCTGAAGCTGGTGTAAGATAAAGCCCAACTGGGCTGTAAGCTGCAGAAGGAGAAGAAATTGAACCAAGCCCAACTGGGCTGTAAGCTGCAGAAGGAGAAGAAATTGAACCAAGCCCAACTGGGCTGTAAGCTGCAGAAGGAGAAGAAATTGAACCAAGCCCAACTGGGCCTTGAGTGTTGAAGCCAAAGCTTAGGATGATCCAAAGCCCAACTGGGCTTTTGCAACCAAACTGAGCAGCTGGGCTGTGCTTAAGCAAGTAAGCCTAAACCCATTAAGAGAACCCAACCTGTGGGCTTCCATTTTTAATTTGTGGGCTTGTAATAATTTTTTCCATTTTTTTTTTGTTGGGCTTGTAATTTAAGTTAACTTTTGGGTTTGTATTTGAGCTTAACTGTGGGATTGTCCCTATCAAAATTTTTGGGTTTCAAAAACGCAACAAACAACCTAAACAAGGTTAACTGAACCTACCAACTCAGCTGGGCTTCATTAGTTTCTGGGCTTGCTGAAGTCGTTAGTGGGCCGTGTACCCAAACTCTAGGCCGAAAGTTGGGCTCTGTTTCACAACAGTTCCCCAAACCCATTGCCTCACCAAAGCACAACCAAAACAGTGGGCTTATCCCCATAAAAACCAAATGTTTCCCATCAAAAACCAAATGTTTTTCATTCCCATAAAAACCAAATTTTTCCCAAAAATCCAAAACCATTAAAAACCAAATTTTGGGCTTTGTAACATAGTTACTTAGCTTTTGAGCCAAATCATGTCTAGATCTTGGTCTACAGTTGGGAAATACAACAAATCCCTTAGAGAACTTGCGTATGGACATACTCCACGTTATGAACCTCCCATAGACCATGATGTCAATAGTTATAGGAATTATTATGGACATTTTCAAAGTCCCGAGCCTCAATACATGAACCCTAATAACTATTCACACATGCATCATTCATCACAACGTGAAAATGAACATTTTGCTAGTGCCTCACTCACACAATCATCACTGATCGATCAATTAGAAGCTCGAATCGCAGCTTTAGAAATGCAATCACACGAGGAATCTGTCACATCTAATTTTCTTAGGCAACCTGAAATCTATGCATGTCCCGCATGTGGTAGTTTAGACCACCCTGTTGAGAATTGTCATATTTTGCATAATTTTAGGCAACCTAGAGAAAATTCAAGGTATGAAATGCCCATAAATTGTGAGAATGGTAGTCATTGGGACCATAATCAATCCTTTGAGGGTTGCGATCAATCTTTTATAAACCCTAATGACCATGCACACATGTACCAATCACCACAATTTGAACATGAAGAATTTTGTACTCCCATGAATTTAGACTCCACCACAGAAGCTTTCAGACTCAGTGAACAAAACTTCGATAGATCTACATCACGAATTCAGGCATATTTAGATCAGATTTTGCTTCACCTACAAAAGGAGGAAATTCATGAGGAAATGTATGTTGTCCCTAATGAAGTGTCTAGTCCCATTCATGTAAATGATGTTGAATATGAACCTAATTTAGAGGAACATGAATCGACTAACGACACCACCACTTTTAATGAGGACCAATATGCATGCTACCATGATGATGATTATGATGATTATGATGATGTGTTAGAAGAACATGAAAATATTGTGGAACCTGTTGGTTCAATAACATATGGCTTCTCGCCCTCGACCTTCATGAATGTTGTTTTTTCTGATACTCATTGTAATTCATATGATTTTGATATTGACATGGGATTCGTACAATTATTCTGTGAAGATGAGCATGACATAGGAATAGTTGAATCTTCTGTAGACACTAATATGCATGAAAATATATTGGATGTGTCTGATTCTCTACATAGGTCACATTGTGATATTTCTCCTGATTTGCCGATGCATGAGAATAAATTTTTTGATGATGTTGATGACTCTGATTGTGATCTTGCCAATTTGATTGATGATTGTGAGCATGATGTGACATGTGTAGATGAGTTAGAAGATTTTGATTTGATTGATAATGATATACCTATTCTTCTACCTAAGTCACAATCTGATGGCCTTCCATCCAACCTAGATTTGGCTTGTACCAATATTGTAAAACCAATTTTTCTGAGAATGCCCAACCTAGGTTTGGAACTGTGTGCTTCCCAAGTCCTCTTGGACTATTTTGCTTCTAAGTATAATACATCTGAGGAACCACAGTTGGAATTAGCATGTTTGCCCGTCCCTAGCACAGTTCATTTCGAGCTAGACCTTTTGCATGATGAACCCCCGAAACTGCGCGATTTTGTTTTCAAAATTATATCTTCTGTAAAATCCAGGTTTGGGGGTAGCTCATTTTGTTTCACAGTTTCACTTGCGTTTCTTTCCTATTATTATTTGAAGCTGTTGAAACCTTTACACTTTGTCTTTTGGGTTGATCCTCAACTCTTTAGATTGTTAGTGTATGGTGAATTTTTTGTATATAATCCAGTAGTTAAAATTTCTTAAAAACCCTTTTGTTCCTTTTGTATATATTTTGCTAATCCAATATGATCTCGGCTGAAATATGTTGGATTTTTGCCTTAAATAACGGAGTTTTAATTCTGCTTTCGCCGAAATCGGGTATTCTCTCTCCTTTTACTCTACTCAGCATGTCCCTTTCCATATGTTGCATTTTAATTCTTTCCATATTTTGAAACATTGAGGACAATGTTTAGTTTAGGTTTGGGGGTATAGAGTAGATACCATGATAATTTGCCATAATTGAAAACGAACTCCTTCTTCTTTTTGAAAAAATTGAAAAATTCCAAAAAAATTGAAAAATCAAAATAAAAAATTAAAAAATTGAAAAAAAAAACATAAAAATGGAGCTCATTTACCTTGAAATGTTGACTCTTGTGCAAATATGTAATTATTAGGAGTCTTAGTCTAGATATTTAGGCACCCTGATTCTAGCACAATTCACATAGTGATAAGAAATTTGCACGCGCACGATCTACCAATACATGTATAGACTCGATCTTCAAGGTGTTTGATAGGAAGTCACGATTGCCAATCACTTTAGAATACTGAACGAAACTTGACTAGCTTGTTCTTTGGTTGGTTGGGATAGAAGGTGGAGGTTACATTAAGAAAGACAACCATCGAATTTAACTGGGTGCATCAAAAAGGGCTACCTCTTGCAAAGTGTCATGTAATTTTTTTTGTTTCTTTTTGTTATGTATCAAAAGAGCTACCATATGTAAAAATCAATTTCAATTTTAGCTCCAAAAAAAAAAAAAAAAAAAATCAAGTATTTATCAATTCCATCCTCTCTTGTTCCAAAAATAAAAGAGAGTAGTCAATGTAAAGAGTCATTTTGTTGTTTCTTTGTAATAAGCAAGGAGGGTGTATGCCATTGATGTACAACGCGAGTAATTGTGAAATACCTCCAACTCATTCACAATTCTCGTAAAGTCCGGACAGCTAGCTAGATTTCGACCTTGGTTCTTAGCCTGAGAAACTATCTCTTGGTGATTAGTAGTCATAACTTCAGATCTTTCTTTACACATGTGTAGATACACTTTACACTCTTATCACATGTCCTTTTTTGTTATCAGTGCTAGGATTGTGCCTTTGATAGCTAGATTGACATCTCCATTTTGCTGTGAGCTTAAACTGACTTGCACATGTCACATTTGATGGAATATGAGCTTATATTTTGACCTAGAACTTTGTAGGTACGTTCTAAGCAAACCTTCACGAGACTTCACTCGTCCACTAGGGACACTTAGTGGTTTAAAAGGCTTAGTGCATACGCTAAATGCATTCGAGAGACCAGCGACAGTGGTATAGGTAGGATTTCCTTAGTTTTGTTTTACTTGAGGACAAGTAAAATTCAGGTTTGGGGGTATTTGATGAGTGCTAAAAAGTGCATATTTCTATATATTTTTCTTGGCATTTAACTCATCTTTTGTGCGTTAATTCTACATTTTATCCCATATTCTGTATTTTCATTGTTTTCAAGAATAAATATTTTTCTTAATTAATTTTGCATTTTTAGGTAACAAATAAAGTTAGATGAATTGCGGAGCGGAAAAGAGCAGAAAAGTAGTGAAAAGCCGGGAGGAATCACGCAAGGAAGCCGCGAAGAATGTTGTGCACAAGACCAAAAGGCTAGAAGTGGGCTTGAAGAGGAAGAATTGTTCTTAAAAAAGATATGGGCTTGGCATACCCAAGGCCCAAAACCCTCACCCAAATCCATTTCCTATATCCATACCCGTTTCCCTTTCTAGCCGTCAGATTGGATCATCTCAGCATCCTATGGTCGCAGCATCACCAGTACATCAAAGTCTGAAGCTCCTGTCAAACACTACAGCACCTAACCCCATCTTGAGCCGTCAGTTTCGTTGTACTTCCGCATCCAATGGTCGCTCCTCGCTTCCTTCTGTCTCGCCGTTAGATCGATCCATCATCTTCGCATCCAACGTCGCATCCTCGCTGTTCATCAACAATTGCTAAACTCGCCAAACACACGAGCACCTAACACCTTCCCCTACCAAACCAAACACACCCTTCTTTCTTTCCCATCGAACCCATCTTCCCCCACCTCTGCAGAACCACTACTCCACTGTCACCATCTTCTCCATCATCGCCACCACTCCCTGACGCCACCAAACACCACCAAACCACTCTACCTTTTCCATAAAAGCAAAACCCATCATTTTCCCCATCTTTCTAGCCTCCTACTTCATCAATCTCGCACCTTCCCTATCCCTGAAACCCCAGGTTAGAGATTGATGAATTAGGTGAAGCTAAAGAAGAAATTGAGGCGTGGGAATGAAGCAGTGAAGTCAGAGGAAGATTGGGTCGACATTGTGGGTAAGATTAGACCCATCAAAGTAGGTAAATTTCATAGCCCTAATTCACTGTTAAATTTGGGGATTTTTGGGAATTGTGTGTATGAGCTAGAATTGTGTAAATTGGGTATAAATAGGATGATATGGTGTGTGTTGTAGGCATGCCTGGGCTAGCCAGAGCTTCACCCAAGGGGCCTGGAATAGCCAGTGCTTCCAAGTTGTTTTCAGTTCATGTTTTGAAGTCAGTTAATTTCAATTTCAAATGTTAATCATGTTTTAATTTCATGTGCTAGGGTTTAGATGAAACTCTTGATTGTATGTTAAGATAGTTAGTAATCTGTCATTGTTCTTGTAGTGCTAACAATGAGTTAGGACTGCTAGTAGCCATTTGAACAAGCAAGCCTGTGATCAGCTGTGCTGTAGAAAGACAGCTGATGCTAGGGGTAAGTGAGTGATAATGGTTAAAAATTCAGTACATTAGAAGGATTGAGCCCAATTGCCTTAGAGTTGATAGATTAAGTGGTTGTGCAAGTAAACCTGTGATCAGCTGTGCTGTAGAAAGACAGCTGATGCTAGGGGTATGCTAGTAAAATTAGTTGATAAATCATCCATTACAATCTTCCCTGAGATGAAACAAGAACATGATTGATTAGGATCTGCCTTAGTTTAGGATCAAGAAGTAGATTCAAAGACCCTAGTACCTTCATTCTTTACTTCACTGCCTTTGGCTCATTGCCATTGTAACTGTCACTATCTCACTGCCACTTAGTTACTTGTTTAGATAGCTTTAGTCTAGGAAACTTCAATACACCCCAAGTCCCTGTGGAATGATCCCTTGCTTACTTTCTATACTAAAACTTGGCCTTGTATACTTGCAAGAGTTTTTGTGTGTTCTCCAACCACACCAAGTTTTTGGCGCCGCTGCCGGGGACTTGGTTGTGTTGTGTTGAATTTTTCTTGGCTGTTTTTGCATGTTAGTTCATTTGCATCATTGCATACTCTTTTGCATATTGTTTCATTCTAGCATACTCATCATGCATTGCATTCTTGCATTTTAGTGTAACTTGCTGTTTTAGTAGCTGCTGTGTAGTGCAGCTGAATTTCTTAGCTTCTAGCAAGAAACTTACTTCTCTTTTTGAGCCAACAGGTGTTGCTGCTGCTGCTGCTTCCTGTTGCTGCTTTTCTTCCTTGCTGTCTGCTGCTGCTGCTGCCAAGGCAAGTGCTGGAGAAGCTGCTGCTGTGCCTGAGAGCCTCTTGCTGCTGAGGCTGCCCCTGAGTTGCTGCTGAACTGCCCCTCCTGAGACTTGCTTGCCAAGAACTGCTGCCTGAAGCCTACCTGTGCTGCTGCTGCTGCTTCCTGTTGCTGCTGCCAGCCTCTGCTGCTGCTGTTGCTGCTGTGCTCCTGTTGCTGTTCCCTGCTGCTGCTGCCTGCTGAAGCTGGTGTAAGATAAAGCCCAACTGGGCTGTAAACTGCAGAAGGAGAGGAAATTGAACCAAGCCCAACTGGGCCTTGAGTGTTGAAGCCAAAGCTTAGGATGATCCAAAGCCCAACTGGGCTTTTGCAACCAAACTGAACAGCTGGGCGTGCTTAAGCAAGTAAGCCTAAACCCATTAAGAGAACCCAACCTGTGGGCTTCCATTTTTCATTTGTGGGCTTGTAATAATTTTTTCCATTTTTCTGTTGGGCTTGTAATTTAAGTTAACTTTTGGTTTTGTATTTGAGCATTAACTGTGGGATTGTCCCTATCAAAATTTTGGGTTTCAAAAACCCAACAAACAACCTAAACAAGGTTAACTGAACCTACCAACTCAGCTGGGCTTCATTAGTTTCTGGGCTTGCTGAAGTCGTTAGTGGGCCGTGTACCCAAACTCTAGGCCAAAAGTTGGGCTCTGTTTCACAACAGTTCCCCAAACCCATTGCCTCACCAAAGCACAACCAAAACAGTGGGCTTATCCCCATAAAAACCAAATGTTTCCCATCAAAAACCAAATGTTTTTCATTCCCATAAAAACCAAATTTTTCCCAAAAATCCAAACCCATTAAAAACCAAATTTTGGGCTTTGTAACATAGTTACTTAGCTTTTGAGCCCAATCATGTCTAGATCTTGGTCTACAGTTGGGGAATACAACAAATCCCTTAGAGAACTTGCGTGTGGACATACTTCACGTTATGAACCTCCCATAGACCATGATGTCAATAGTCATAGGAATTATTATGGACATTTTCAAAGTCCCGAGCCTCAATACATGAACCCTAATGACTATTCACACATGCATCATTCGCCACAACGTGAAAATGAACATTTTGCTAATACCTCACTCACACAATCATCTCTTGTGGATCAATTAGAAGCTCGAATCGCAGCTTTAGAAATGCAATCACATGAGGAATATGTCACATCTAATTTTCTTAGGCAACCTGAAATCTATGCATGTCCCGCATGTGGTAGTTTAGACCACCCTGTTGAGAATTGTCATATTTTGCATAATTTTAGGCAATCTAGAGAAAATCCAAGGTATGAAATGCCCATAAATTGTGAGAATGGTAGTCATTGGGACCATAATCAATCCTTTGAGGGTTGCGATCAATCTTTTATAAACCCTAATGACCATGCACACATGTACCAATCACCACAATTTGAACATGAAGAATTTTGTACTCCCATGAATTTAGACTCCACCACAGAAGCTTTCAGACTTAGTGAGCAAAACTTCGATAGATCTACATCACGAATTCAGGCATATTTAGATCAGATTTTGCTTCACCTACAAAAGGAGGAAATTCATGAGGAAATGTATGTTGTCCCTAATGAAGTGTCTAGTCCTATTCATGTAAATGATGTTGAATATGAACCTAATTTAGAGGAACATGAATCGACTAATGACACCACCACTGTTAATGAGGACCAATATGCATGCTACCATGATGATGATTATGATGATATGTTAGAAGAACATGAAAATATTGTGGAACCTGTTGGTTCAATAACATATGGCTTCTCGCCCTCGACCTTCATGAATGTTGTTTTTTCTAATACTCATTGTAATTCATATGATTTTGATATTGACATGGGATTCGTACAATTATTCTGTGAAGATGAACATGACATAGGAATAGTTGAATCTTCTGTAGACACTAATATGCATGAAAATATATTTGATGTGTCTGATTCTCTACCTAGGTCACATTGTGATATTTCTCCTGATTTGCCAATGCATGAGAATGAATCTGTTAATGATGTTGATGACTCTGATTGTGATCTTGCCAATTTGTTTGATGATTGTGAGCATGTTGTGACACTTGTAGAAGACTTAGGAGATGTTGATGTGATTGGTAATGATGTGCCTATCCTCCTACACGAGTCACAATCTGATGGCCTTCCACCCAACCTAGATTTGGTTTGTACCAATATTGTAAAACCAATTTTTCTGAGAATGCCCAACCTAGGTTTGGAACTGTGTGCTTCCCAAGTCCTCTTGGACTATTTTGCTTCTAAGTATAATACATTTGAGGAACCACAGTTGGAATTAGCATGTTTGCCCGTCCCTAGCACAGTTCACTTTGAGCTAGACCTTGTACATGATGAACCCCCAAAACTGCGAGATTTTGTTTCCAAAATTTTATCCGTTGAAAAATCCAGGTTTGGGGGTAGCTCATTTTGTTTCACAGTTTCACTTGCGTTTCTTTCCTATTATTATTGTGTGAAGCTGTTGAAACCTTTACACTTTGTCTTTTGGGTTGATCCTCAACTCTTTAGATTGTTGGTGTATGGTGAATTTTTTGTATATAATCCAGTAGATAAAATTTTAAAAAACCCTTTAGTTCCTTTTGTATATATTTTGCTAATCCAATATGATCTCGGCTGAAATATGTTGGATTTTTGCCTTGAATAACGGAGTTTTAATTCTGCTTTCGCCGAAATCGGGTATTCTCTCTCCTTTTACTCTACTCAGCATGTCCCTTTCCATATGTTGCATTTTAATTCTTTCCATATTTTGAAACATTGAGGACAATGTTTAGTTTAGGTTTGGGGGTATAGAGTAGATACCATGATAATTTGCCATAATTGAAAACGAACTCCTTCTTCTTTTTGAAAAAATTGAAAAATTCCAAAAAAAATTGAAAAATCAAAATTCAAAAAAAATTAAAAAATGAAAAAAATCATAAAAATGGAGCTCATTTACCTTGAAATGTTGACTCTTGTGCAAATATGTATTTTTATTAGGAGTCTTAGTCTAGATATTTAGGCACCCTGATTCTAGCACAATTCACATAGTGATAAGAATTTGCACGCGCACGATCTACCAATACATGTATGGCCTCGATCTTCAAGGTGTTGGATAGGAAGTTACGATTGCCAATCACTTTAGAATACTGAACGAAACTTGACTAGCTTGTTCTTTGGTTGGTTGGGATAGAAGGTGGAGGTTACATTAAGAAAGACAACCATCGAATTTAACTGGGTGCATCAAAAAGGGCTACCTCTTGCAAAGTGTCATGTAATTTTTTGTTTCTTTTTGCTTATTTATCAAAAGAGTTACCATGTTGTAAATAATTTTAATCAAAAAAAATAAAAAATAAAAATTCAAGTATTTATCAATTCCATCTTCTCTTGTTCCAAAAATAAAAGAGAGTAGTCAATGTAAATAAGAGTCATGTAAAGAGTCATCTTTTGTGTTTTTGTGTTATAAGCAAGGTAGGGTGTATGCCATTGATGTACAACGCGAGTAATTGTGAAATACCTCCAACTCATTCACAATTCTCGTAAAGTCCGGACAGCTAGCTAGATTTCGACCTCGGTTCTTAGCCTGAGAAACTATCTCTTGGTGATTAGTAGTCATAACATCCGATCTTTCTTTACACATGTGTAGATACACTTTACACTCTTATCACATGTCTTTATTTGTTATCAGTGCTAGGATTGTGCCTTACATAGCTAGATTGACATCTCCATTTTGTTGTGAGCTTAAACTGTTTTGCACATGTCACATTTGATGGAATATGAGCTTATATTTTGACCTAGAACTTTGTAGGTACGTTCTAAGCAAACCTTCACGAGACTTCACTCGTCCACTAGGGACACTTAGTGGTTTAAAAGGCTTAGTGCATACGCTAAATGCATTCGAGAGACCAGCGACAGTGGTATAGGTAGGATTTCCTTAGTTTTGTTTTACTTGAGGACAAGTAAAATTCAGGTTTGGGGGTATTTGATGAGTGCTAAAAAGTGCATATTTCTATATATTTTTCTTGGCATTTAACTCATCTTTTGTGCGTTAATTCTACATTTTATCCCATATTCTGTATTTTCATTGTTTTCAAGAATAAATATTTTTCTTAATTAATTTTGCATTTTTAGGTAACAAATAAAGTTAGATGAATTGCGGAGCGGAAAAGAGCAGAAAAATAGTGAAAAGCCGGGAGGAATCACGCAAGGAAGCCGCGAAGAATGTTGTGCACAAGACCAAAAGGCTAGAAGTGGGCTTGAAGAGGAAGAATTGTTCTTAAAGAAGATATGGGCTTGGCATACCCAAGGCCCAAAACCCTCACCCAAATCCATTTCCTATATCCATACCCGTTTCCTTTTCTAGCCGTCAGATTGGATCATCTCAGCATCCTATGGTCGCAGCATCACCAGTACATCAAAGTCTGAAGCTCCTGTCAAACACTACAGCACCTAACTCCATCTTGAGCCGTCAGTTTCGTTGTACTTCCGCATCCAACGGTCGCTCCTCGCTTCCTTCTGTCTCGCCGTTAGATCGATCCATCATCTTCGCATCCAACGTCGCATCCTCGCTGTTCATCAACAATTGCTAAACTCGCCAAACACACGAGCACCTAACACCTTCCCCTACCAAACCAAACGCACCCTTCCTTCTTTCCCATCGAACCCATCTTCCCCCACCTCACCTCTGCAGAACCACTACTCCACTGTCACCACCTTCTCCATCATCGCCACCACTCCCTGACGCCGCCAAACACCACCAAACCACTCTACCTTTTCCATAAAAGAAAAACCCATCATTTTCCCCATCTTTCTAGCCTCCTACTTCATCAATCTCGCACCTTCCCTATCCCTGAAACCCTAGGTTAGAGATTGATGAATTAGGTGAAGCTAAAGAAGAAATTGAGGCGTGGGAATGAAGCAGTGAAGTCAGAGGAATATTGGGTCGACATTGTGGGTAAGATTAGACCCATCAAAGTAGGTAAATTTCATAGCCCTAATTCACTGTTAAATTTGGGGATTTTTGGGAATTGTGTGTATGAACTAGAATTGTATAAATTGGGTATAAATAGGATGATATGGTGTGTGTTGTAGGCATGCCTGGGCTAGCCAGAGCTTCACCCAAGGGGCCTGGAATAGCCAGTGCTTCCAAGTTGTTTTCAGTTCATGTTTTGAAGTCAGTTAATTTCAATTTCAAATGTTAATTATGTTTATCATGTTCTAATTTCATGTGCTAGGGTTTAGATGAAACTCTTGATTGTATGTTAAGATAGTTAGTAATCTGTCATTGTTCTTGTAGTGCTAAAAATGAGTTAGGACTCCTAGTAGCCATTTGAACAAGCAAGCCTGTGATCAGCTGTGCTGTAGAAAGACAGCTGATGCTAGGGGTAAGTGAGTGATAATGGTTAAAAATTCAGTACATTAGAAGGATTGAGCCCAAATGCCTTAGAGTTGATAGATTAAGTGGTTGTGCAAGTAAACCTGTGATCAGCTGTGCTGTAGAAAGACAGCTGATGCTAGGGGTATGCTAGTAAAATTAGTTGATAAATCATCCATTACAATCTTCCCTGAGATGAAACAAGAACATGATTGATTAGGATCTGCCTTAGTTTAGGATCAAGAAGTAGATTCAAAGACCCTAGTACCTTCATTCTTTACTTCACTGCCTTTGGCTCATTGCCACTGTCACTTACTGTCACTGCTTAGCTTAGGAAACCTCAACTACACACACCAATTCCCTGAGGACAAACCCCTTCTTACTCCACCTATCTACAACAACCCTGTATACTTGCAGGTGTAGTTGTAGGTTCTTTTAAAACCACACCAAGTTTTTGGCGCCGCTGCCGGGGACTTGGTTGTGTTGTGTTGAATTTTTCTTGGCTGTTTTTGGCATGTTAGTTCATTTGCATCACTGCATACTCTTTTGCATATTGTTTCATTCTAGCATATTCATCATGCATTGCATTCTTGCATTTTAGTGTAACTTGCATTAGCATCTCTGCATCTTGTCCTGCATCACTGCATATTTTCAATTTTCTGCACTTCTGTAATTGCAACTTAGCACCCTGTGTTAGCTGCAGTTGTCTGTCTGTAGTTAGCTGCATATTTCTTTTGTTTATCTGCTACTACATCATCTTAACTGCTACTGCATATTGGTCATTGGGTCATTGTCATCTTGGTTTTGTACCAACTGAACTCTGAAATTTGCTGCTGTGAATGCCTGAGTTGTGTACTGAGTTAGCAGTGTCATCTTGAATGCCTGAAATTTGTTGTTGTGAGAACTAATTCTCTCATCTGAAATTACCAGGTAGTTGTGAGGCTGAGAACAAACCTCTGGTGCTGATATGCTGCTGTGAAGCCCAAATAGAGCTGAGCTGCTTCTCCTGATCCTGCTGCTGCTCCTGATCCTGCTGCTGCTATTGCTGCTGTGCTCCTGTTGCTATTCCCTGCTGCTGCTGCCTGCTGAAGCTGGTGTAAGATAAAGCCCAACTGGGCTGTAAGCTGCAGAAGGAGAAGAAATTGAACCAAGCCCAACTGGGCTGTAAGCTGCAGAAGGAGAAGAAATTGAACCAAGCCCAACTGGGCTGTAAGCTGCAGAAGGAGAAGAAATTGAACCAAGCCCAACTGGGCCTTGAGTGTTGAAGCCAAAGCTTAGGATGATCCAAAGCCCAACTGGGCTTTTGCAACCAAACTGAGCAGCTGGGCTGTGCTTAAGCAAGTAAGCCTAAACCCATTAAGAGAACCCAACCTGTGGGCTTCCATTTTTAATTTGTGGGCTTGTAATAATTTTTTCCATTTTTTTTTTGTTGGGCTTGTAATTTAAGTTAACTTTTGGGTTTGTATTTGAGCTTAACTGTGGGATTGTCCCTATCAAAATTTTTGGGTTTCAAAAACGCAACAAACAACCTAAACAAGGTTAACTGAACCTACCAACTCAGCTGGGCTTCATTAGTTTCTGGGCTTGCTGAAGTCGTTAGTGGGCCGTGTACCCAAACTCTAGGCCGAAAGTTGGGCTCTGTTTCACAACAGTTCCCCAAACCCATTGCCTCACCAAAGCACAACCAAAACAGTGGGCTTATCCCCATAAAAACCAAATGTTTCCCATCAAAAACCAAATGTTTTTCATTCCCATAAAAACCAAATTTTTCCCAAAAATCCAAAACCATTAAAAACCAAATTTTGGGCTTTGTAACATAGTTACTTAGCTTTTGAGCCAAATCATGTCTAGATCTTGGTCTACAGTTGGGAAATACAACAAATCCCTTAGAGAACTTGCGTATGGACATACTCCACGTTATGAACCTCCCATAGACCATGATGTCAATAGTTATAGGAATTATTATGGACATTTTCAAAGTCCCGAGCCTCAATACATGAACCCTAATAACTATTCACACATGCATCATTCATCACAACGTGAAAATGAACATTTTGCTAGTGCCTCACTCACACAATCATCACTGATCGATCAATTAGAAGCTCGAATCGCAGCTTTAGAAATGCAATCACACGAGGAATCTGTCACATCTAATTTTCTTAGGCAACCTGAAATCTATGCATGTCCCGCATGTGGTAGTTTAGACCACCCTGTTGAGAATTGTCATATTTTGCATAATTTTAGGCAACCTAGAGAAAATTCAAGGTATGAAATGCCCATAAATTGTGAGAATGGTAGTCATTGGGACCATAATCAATCCTTTGAGGGTTGCGATCAATCTTTTATAAACCCTAATGACCATGCACACATGTACCAATCACCACAATTTGAACATGAAGAATTTTGTACTCCCATGAATTTAGACTCCACCACAGAAGCTTTCAGACTCAGTGAACAAAACTTCGATAGATCTACATCACGAATTCAGGCATATTTAGATCAGATTTTGCTTCACCTACAAAAGGAGGAAATTCATGAGGAAATGTATGTTGTCCCTAATGAAGTGTCTAGTCCCATTCATGTAAATGATGTTGAATATGAACCTAATTTAGAGGAACATGAATTGACTAACGACACCACCACTGTTAATGAGGACCAATATGCATGCTACCATGATGATGATTATGATGATTATGATGATATGTTAGAAGAACATGAAAATATTGTGGAACCTGTTGGTTCAAAAACATATGGCTTCTCGCCCTCGACCTTCATGAATGTTGTTTTTTCTGATACTCATTGTAATTCATATGATTTTGATATTGACATGGGATTCGTACAATTATTCTGTGAAGATGAGCATGACATAGGAATAGTTGAATCTTCTATAGACACTAATATGCATGAAAATATATTTGATGTGTCTGATTCTCTACCTAGGTCACATTGTGATATTTCTCCTGATTTGCCAATGCATAAGAATAAATTTGTTGATGATGTTGATGATTCTGAGTGTGAACTTGCTAATTTGATTGATGATTGTGAGCATGATGTGACATGTGTAGATGATTTAGGAGATTTTGATTTGATTAATAATGATGTGCCTATCGTCCTACATAAGTCACAATCTGATGGCCTTCCACCCAACCTAGATTTGGTTTGTACCCATATTGTCAAACCGACTTTTCTGAGAGTCCCTAATCTAGGTTTGGAACTGTGTGCTTCCCAAGTCCTCTTGGACTATTTTGCTTCTAAGTATAATACATTTGAGGAACCACAGTTGGAATTAGCATGTTTGCCCGTCCCTAGCACAGTTCATTTCGAGCTAGACCTTTTGCATGATGAACCCCCGAAACTGCGCGATTTTGTTTTCAAAATTATATCTTCTGTAAAATCCAGGTTTGGGGGTAGCTCATTTTGTTTCACAGTTTCACTTGCGTTTCTTTCCTGTTATATATATGTGAAGCTGTTGAAATGTCTACACTTTGTCTTTTGGGTTGATCCTCAACTCTTTAGATTGTTAGTGTATGGTGAATTTTTTGTATATAATCCAGTAGTTAAAATTTCTTAAAAACCCTTTTGTTCCTTTTGTATATATTTTGCTAATCCAATATGATCTCGGCTGAAATATGTTGGATTTTTGCCTTGAATAAACGGAGTTTTAATTCTGCTTTCGCCGAAATCGGGTATTCTCTCTCCTTTTACTCTACTCAGCATGTCCCTTTCCATATGTTGCATTTTAATTCTTTCCATATTTTGAAACATTGAGGACAATGTTTAGTTTAGGTTTGGGGGTATAGAGTAGATACCATGATAATATGCTATAATTGAAAACGAACTCCTTCTTATTTTTGAAAAAATTAAAAAATTTCAAAAAAAAAAAAATTAAAAAATTAAAAAATCATAAAAATGGAGCTCATTTACCTTGAAATGTTGACTCTTGTGCAAATATGTAATTATTAGGAGTCTTAGTCTAGATATTTAGGCACCCTGATTCTAGCACAATTCACATAGTGATAAGAAATTTGCACGCGCACGATCTACCAATACATGTATGGCCTCGATCTTCAAGGTGTTTGATAGGAAGTTACGATTGCCAATCACTTTAGAATACTGAACGAAACTTGACTAGCTTGTTCTTTGGTTGGTTGGGATAGAAGGTGGAGGTTACATTAAGAAAGACAACCATCGAATTTAACTGGGTGCATCAAAAAGGGCTACCTCTTGCAAAGTGTCATGTAATTTTTGTTTCTTTTTGTATATGTATCAAAAGTGTTTCCTTGTTAAAAAAAAAATATGAGAAAAAAAAAACTATCAGAAAAATACAAAAAAATCAAGTATTGTTCAATTCCATCCTCTCTTGTTCCAAAAATAAAAAGAGAATTGTCAATGTAAATAAGAGTCATGTAAAGAGTCATTTTGTTGTTTTATTGTAATAAGCAAGGAGGGTGTATGCCATTGATGTACAACGCGAGTAATTGTGAAATACCTCCAACTCATTCACAATTCTCGTAAAGTCCGGACAGCTAGCTAGATTTCGACCTCAGTTCTTAGCCTGAGAAACTATCTCTTGGTGATTAGTAGTCATGACTTCAAATCTTTCTTTACACATGTGTAGATACACTTTACACTCTTATCACATGTCCTTATTTGTTATCAGTGTTAGGATTGTGCCTTCGATAGCTAGATTGACATCTCCATTTTGCTGTGAGCTTAACTGTTTTGCACATGTCACATTTGATGGAATCTGAGCTCATATTTTGTCCTTAGGTTTTGTAGGCACACCTCTGGTAAACCTTCACGAGACTTCAACTCGTCCACTAGGGACACTTAGTGGTTTAAAAGGCTTAGTGCATACGCTAAATGCATTCGAGAGACCAGCGACAGTGGTATAGTTAGGATTTCCTTAGTTTTGTTTTACTTGAGGACAAGTAAAATTCAGGTTTGGGGGTATTTGATGAGTGCCAAATATTGTATATATTTATCCCTTTTTGTTGGCATTTTAACTCATCTTTTGTGCATTAATTCTACATTTTATCCCATATTCTGTATTTTCATTGTTTTCAAGAATAAATATTTTTATTAATTACTTTTGCATTTTTAGGTAATAAATAAAGTTCGGATGAGTCGCGGAGCGAAAAGAGCAGAAAAGTAGTGAAAAGCCGGGAGAAATTACGCAAGGAAGCCGCGAAGAATGGTGCGCACAACCTCATTTTCTACACACAAAAGCGCCTCCGTTCTCAGCCATCAGATCAGTTCTCAGGAGCATCCGACGGTCGCTCCTTCATAGATCATCAAAATCGGAAGTCTCTGCCAAGCACCACAGCGCTGAAATTCCAAGCCTTCAGATTAGATGGTAGTTGAATCCAACGGTCGTTCCTATGCCTGTGCATCAAATCCCGATGATTCCGCCTTACACTACAGTACCTAACTCCATCTGGTGCCGTTAACTTCGTTGCACCTCAGAATCCGACGGTCGATTCACACATCCTTCCATCTATCCGTTCGATTCCACTCAGATCCAATGATCCAACATCTCAGCTCGCCAAACATCAAAGTTTGATGAACCCGCTCAACACCCTAAGCATCAAACCCATCGACCCAAAACAAACACCCACCTTCTTCTTCCCCAAAACTCATTTCCCCCAAATTTCTTCTCTTCCCCCGACCATGGCAGACCCTGCCATGTCTGCTCCGCCGTCTCCATCTCCACCACGACCACAAGGACGCCACCACCATCACCTACCTCTTCCCTAGTCGTGTCTGTCTTGTTCTTAGCATTAATTTTTGATGCTACCAAGAAGACAAACATAGCTAGGGTTTCACAGTGGAGAGAAGAAGGAAATTGGAGCAGCGTTCGAGTAAAGGATTAGCAGAGGAGGAGAAGTACAAGCATGGGTCGAGGCTATTTGCATCAGAGAGTGAGTTTAATTTCCAATTTAAAAATTAGGGTTTCCAATTTAGGGTTTCTGAAAATTTGGATATTTTGTAAGCTATAAAAGGGAAGTGATGTGAGATGTAAAAACTGTTCTTGGACTAGCCAAGTTTCCACCCAATTTGGGTTAGCCTAATTTCAATTGTTCTTGCACTGTTAATTGTCCTGTTAAATTTCAGTTTCAACTGTTAGTTGCATTTTCACCCTTAGTTGCATTTGTTGTCATGTTAGTTTTGAGCCCAATCATGTATAGATCTTTTTCTACAGTTGGGGAATACAACAAATCCCTTAGAGAACTTGCGTGTGGACAAACTTCACGTTATGCACCTCCCATAGACCATGATGTCAATAGTCATAGGAATTATTATGGACATTTTCAAAGTCCCGAGCCGCAATACATGAACCCTAATGACTATTCATACATGCATCATTCGCCACAACGTGAAAATGAACATTTTGCTAGTGCCTCACTCACACAATCATCACTGATCGATCAATTAGAAGCTCGAATCGCAGCTTTAGAAATGCAATCACATGAGGAATCTGTCACATCTAATTTTCTTAGGCAACCTAAAATCTATGCATGTCCTGCATGTGGTAGTTTAGACCACCCTGTTGAGAATTGTCATATTTTGCATAATTTTAGGCAATCTAGAGAAAATCCAAGGTATGAAATGCCCATAAATTGTGAGAATGGTAGTCATTGGGACCATAATCAATCCTTTGAGGGTTGCGATCAATCTTTTATAAACCCTAATGACCATGCACACATGTACCAATCACCACAATTTGAACATGAAGAATTTTGTACTCCCATGAATTTAGACTCCACCACAGAAGCTTTCAGACTTAGTGAGCAAAACTTCGATAGATCTACATCACGAATTCAGGCATATTTAGATCAGATTTTGCTTCACCTACAAAAGGAGGAAATTCATGAGGAAATGTATGGTGTCCCTAATGAAGTGTCTAGTCCCATTCATATAAATAATGTTGAATATGAACCTAATTTAGAGGAACATGAATCGACTAACGACACCACCACTTTTAATGAGGACCAATATGCATGCTACCATGATGATGATTATGATGATTATGATGATGTGTTAGAAGAACATGAAAATATTGTGGAACCTATTGGTTCAATAACATATGGCTTCTCGCCCTCGACCTGCATGAATGTTGTTCTTTCTAATACTCATTGTAATTCATATGATTTTGATATTGACATGGGATTCGTACAATTATTCTGTGAAGATGAACATGACATAGGAATAGTTGAATCTTCTGTAGACACTAATATGCATGAAAATATATTTGATGTGTCTGATTCTCTACCTAGGTCACATTGTGATATTTCTCCTGATTTGCCGATGCATGAGAATAAATTTGTTGATAATGTTGATGATTCTAAGTGTGAATTTGCCAATGTGAGTGATGATTGTGAGCATGATGTGACATGTGTAGATGAGTTAGAAGATTTTGATTTGATTGATAATGATATGCCTATTCTTCTACCTAAGTCACAATCTGATGGCCTTCCACCCAACCTAGATTTGGTTTGTACCAATATTGTAAAACCAATTTTTCTGAGAATGCCCAACCTAGGTTTGGAACTGTGTGCTTCCCAAGTCCTCTTGGACTATTTTGCTTCCAAATATAATACATTTGAGGAACCACAGTTGGAAATAGCATGTTTGCCCGTCCCTAGCACAGTTCATTTTGAGCTAGACCTTGTGCATGATGAACCCCCAAAACTGCGCGATTTTGTTTTCAAAATTATATCTTCTGTAAAATCCAGGTTTGGGGGTAGCTCATTTTGTTTCACAGTTTCACTTGTGTTTCTTTCCTGTTATTATTGTGTGAAGCTGTTGAAACCTTTACACTTTGTCTTTTGGGTTGATCCTCAACTCTTTAGACTTTTGGTGTATGGGGAATTTTTTGTATATAATCCAGTAGATAAATTTTAAAACTTTTTGGTTTCTTTTGTATATATTTTTGCTAATCCAATATAATCTAAGTTGAAAATGTTGGATTCTAGCCGGTGAATAATGGAGTTCGGTTCGTGTTTTCGACGAATCGGGTATTCTCTCTCCTTTTACTCTACTCAGCATGTCCCTTTCCATATGTTGCATTTTAATTCTTTCCATATTTTGAAACATTGAGGACAATGTTTAGTTTAGGTTTGGGGGTATAGA
Source organism: Papaver somniferum (assembly GCF_003573695.1). NCBI lineage: Eukaryota > Viridiplantae > Streptophyta > Magnoliopsida > Ranunculales > Papaveraceae > Papaver > Papaver somniferum. Next base: position 882,452 of record NW_020621936.1, on the reverse strand, counting down.
GTAGATACCACGATAATATGCCATAAATATGCCATAATTAAAAACGAACTCCTTCTTTTTGAAAAAATTGAAAAATTCCAAAAAAATTAAAAAATCAAAATTCAAAAAAAAATTAAAAAATGAAAAATCATAAAAAATGGAGCTCATTTACCTTGAAATGTTGACTCTTGTGCAAATATGTATAATTATTAGGAGTCTTAGTCTAGATATTTAGGCACCCTGATTCTAGCACAATTCACATAGTGATAAGAAATTTGCACGCGCACGATCTACCAATACATGTATGGCCTCGATCTTCAAGGTGTTGGATAGGAAGTTACGATTGCCAATCACTTTAGAATACTGAACGAAACTTGACTAGCTTGTTCTTTGGTTGGTTGGGATAGAAGGTGGAGGTTACATTAAGAAAGACAACCATCGAATTTAACTGGGTGCATCAAAAAGGGCTACCTCTTGCAAAGTGTCATGTAATCTTTTGTTTCTTTTTGTTATGTATCAAAAGTGTTTCCTTATTCAAAAAAAAAAAAAAAAAAAAAAAATCAAGTATTTATCAATTCCATCCTCTCTTGTTCCAAAAATAAAAGAGAGTAGTCAATGTAAATAAGAGTCATGTAAAGAGTCATCTTTTGTGTTTTATTGTAATAAGCAAGGAAGGGTGTATGCCATTGATGTACAACGCGAGCAATTGTGAAATACCTCCAACTCATTCACAATTCTCGTAAAGTCCGGACAGCTAGCTAGATTTCGACCTCAGTTCTTAGCCTGAGAAACTATCTCTTGGTGATTAGTAGTCATGACTTCAGATCTTTCTTTACACATGTGTAGATACACTTTACACTCTTATCACATGTCTTTATTTGTTATCAGTGCTAGGATTGTGCCTTCGATAGCTAGATTGACATCTCCATTTTGCTGTGAGCTTAAACTGTTTTGCACATGTCACATTTGATGGAATATGAGCTTATATTTTGACCTAGAACTTTGTAGGTACGTTCTAAGCAAACCTTCACGAGACTTCAACTCGTCCACTAGGGACACTTAGTGGTTTAAAAGGCTTAGTGCATATGCTAAATGCATTCGAGAGACCAGCGACAGTGGTATAGTTAGGATTTCCTTAGTTTTGTTTTACTTGAGGACAAGTAAAATTCAGGTTTGGGGGTATTTGATGAGTGCCAAATATTGTATATATTTATCCATTTTTGTTGGCATTTAACTCATCTTTTGTGCAGTAATTCTACATTTTATCCCATATTCTGTATTTTCATTGTTTTCAAGAATAAATATTTTTCTTACTTAATTTTGCATTTTTAGGTAATAATAAAATCTGGATAACTTGCGGAGCGGAAAAGAGCTGAAGAGTGGTGAAAATCCGGAAGAAATTACGCAAGGAAGCCGCAAAGAATGGAGCGCACGTCCAAAAAGCTAGGAATGGGCTCAAGAAGGAAGAATTGTTCTTAAAGAAGATATGGGCTTGGCATACCCAAGGCCCAAAATCCTTACCCAAACCCATTTTCTATATCCATACCCGCCTCCATTCTCAGCCGTTAGATCGGATCCATCTCATCATCCAATGGTCGCTTCTTCATCGTTCATCAAAATCTGAAGTCCCTGCAAAACACCATAGTACCTAAATTCCAAGCCTTCAGATTAGATCACATTTAGATCCTACGGTCGCTTCTTTGCCTGCGCATCAAACCTCGATACTTCCGCTTAACACTACAGCACCTAACCTCGATCTTCGCCGTTAACTTTGTTGTATTTCACAATCCAACGGTCGAAGTGATTCATCTCTCATACCACCGTTAGATCTACCAACCATCTTCACATCCAACGCGTCTCCTCGCTAGACATCAAAGTTTGATGCACCCGCTCAACACCTTAGCCATCGAACCCATCGACCTCAAGCCAAACACCCTCTTCTTCCCAAATCATTTTCTTTCCCCAAAACTTCTTCTCCACCACCATACCGCCTGCAACTCCACTGCCACCACCATCTCTTCCATCACCACCTCGAGCTTCACCATCTCCATTCTCTCGACCAAATCAGAGCCATCACCATCATCCAGCTCCCTAGTATTTCCCTTTCTTGTTCTTAGCATCAACCCTAGGTGCTACAGATAAGAAAGAGAAAAGCTAGGGCATCAGTAGACGCAATTGGTAGCAGTTCGAGCTGAGGAGGAGCAGAGGGAACATCAACAGGGCATGGGTCGAGCAGAATTCACACATGGGTGAGAGAATTTGATTTTCCCCAAATCAATTTAGGGTTTTCAAATTTTAGGGTTTCTCAAAATTAGGGATTTTGTTGTAAATTATAAGTAGGAACTGATGTAGGATGTTAAAGGGTGTTCTTGGGTCATCCGAGATACCCCCTAATTGGGTTAACTTCATGTTTAATTTCAATTTCCATTTCAAATCAATTTAGGGTTCTTCAATTTTAATTTTTAGGGTTTACTGTTACTGTTAATTTTGTGATGTTTGATACTTTAATCATGTTATGTTAATCACCATGTTTGTTATGTTCTAATCCACCACTAGGGTGAGAAGACCATTGAACCATGTTGGTTAGCCATTTGGGTTACATCCTGTTGAGCTCAAAACACTTAGGTTAGTGACATTCCAAGGGTTCACTGGCTTGTGATTAGTGGTGCTTTAAACAGACCATTAATGCTAGGGGTCAGTGATAGTCTGAGGGATTAACAAAGCCATATTAGTTAGAGGCCTAGAACCTAATTGACCTGTGATTGTTTATGCTTTAATCAGATAGGCAATGCTAGGGGTTAATCCAAGGACTTTAGGTAGTTAACTAGACACATGACAAGGTTAACCTAGGTGAACTAGCTAGGTGAAGGGAATTCTCATCCATCTCCATACACTTCATTCCCATCCACAATTTCTCTCCCATGTTCTGTTTTGGTTACGTTTTTCTTATCCTTTGCCACTGATTTTTCTTTACTTCACTGCCTTTGGCTCCATGCCATTGTTTTCACAGTTATTCCTTGGTTCACTATCTCACTGCCACTTAGTTACTTGTTTAGATAACTTTAGCTTAGGAAGATTTCAGCTTACTCACACCTTGTCTCTGTGGATCGACCCTGCTTGCCCTGTTCTATACACTAGACCCTGTGCACTTGCAGGTATAATGTTTGTGACTCTTTTAGAGAGCCACCAAGTTTTTGGCGCCGTTGCCGGGGACTTGGTTGTGTTGTGTTGAATTTTTCTTGGCTGTTTTTGCATGTTAGTTCATTTGCATCATTGCATACTCTTTTGCATATTGTTTCATTCTAGCATACTCATCATGCATTGCATTCTTGCATTTTAGTGTAACTTGCTGTTTTAGTAGCTGCTGTGTAGTGCAGCTGAATTTCTTAGCTTCTAGCAAGAAACTTACTTCTCTTTTTGAGCCAACAGGTGTTGCTGCTGCTGCTGCTTCCTGTTGCTGCTTTTCTTCCTTGCTGTCTGCTGCTGCTGCTGCCAAGGCAAGTGCTGGAGAAGCTGCTGCTGTGCCTGAGAGCCTCTTGCTGCTGAGGCTGCCCCTGAGTTGCTGCTGAACTGCCCCTCCTGAGACTTGCTTGCCAAGAACTGCTGCCTGAAGCCTACCTGTGCTGCTGCTGCTGCTTCCTGTTGCTGCTGCCAGCCTCTGCTGCTGTTGCTGCTGTGCTCCTGTTGCTGTTCCCTGCTGCTGCTGCCTGCTGAAGCTGGTGTAAGATAAAGCCCAACTGGGCTGTAAACTGCAGAAGGAGAGGAAATTGAACCAAGCCCAACTGGGCCTTGAGTGTTGAAGCCAAAGCTTAGGATGATCCAAAGCCCAACTGGGCTTTTGCAACCAAACTGAACAGCTGGGCTGTGCTTAAGCAAGTAAGCCTAAACCCATTAAGAGAACCCAACCTGTGGGCTTCCATTTTTCATTTGTGGGCTTGTAATAATTTTTTCCATTTTTCTGTTGGGCTTGTAATTTAAGTTAACTTTTGGGTTTGTATTTGAGCATTAACTGTGGGATTGTCCCTATCAAAATTTTGGGTTTCAAAAACCCAACAAACAACCTAAACAAGGTTAACTGAACCTACCAACTCAGCTGGGCTTCATTAGTTTCTGGGCTTGCTGAAGTCGTTAGTGGGCCGTGTACCCAAACTCTAGGCCAAAAGTTGGGCTTTGTTTCACAACAGTTCCCCAAACCCATTGCCTCACCAAAGCACAACCAAAACAGTGGGCTTATCCCCATAAAAACCAAATGTTTCCCATCAAAAACCAAATGTTTTTCATTCCCATAAAAACCAAATTTTTCCCAAAAATCCAAACCCATTAAAAACCAAATTTTGGGCTTTGTAACATAGTTACTTAGCTTTTGAGCCCAATCATGTCTAGATCTTGGTCTACAGTTGGGGAATACAACAAATCCCTTAGAGAACTTGCGTGTGGACATACTTCACGTTATGAACCTCCCATAGACCATGATGTCAATAGTCATAGGAATTATTATGGACATTTTCAAAGTCCCGAGCCTCAATACATGAACCCTAATGACTATTCACACATGCATCATTCGTCACAACGTGAAAATGAACATTTTGCTAATACCTCACTCACACAATCATCTCTTGTGGATCAATTAGAAGCTCGAATCGCAGCTTTAGAAATGCAATCACATGAGGAATCTGTCACATCTAATTTTCTTAGGCAACCTGAAATCTATGCATGTCCTGCATGTGGTAGTTTAGACCACCCTGTTGAGAATTGTCATATTTTGCATAATTTTAGGCAATCTAGAGAAAATCCAAGGTATGAAATGCCCATGAATTGTGAGAATGGTAGTCATTGGGACCATAATCAATCCTTTGAGGGTTGCGATCAATCTTTTATAAACCCTAATGACCATGCACACATGTACCAATCACCACAATTTGAACATGAAGAATTTTGTACTCCCATGAATTTAGACTCCACCACAGAAGCTTTCAGACTTAGTGAGCAAAACTTCGATAGATCTACATCACGAATTCAGGCATATTTAGATCAGATTTTGCTTCACCTACAAAAGGAGGAAATTCATGAGGAAATGTATGTTGTCCCTAATGAAGTGTCTAGTCCCATTCATATAAATAATGTTGAATATGAACCTAATTTAGAGGAACATGAATCGACTAACGACACCACCACTTTTAATGAGGACCAATATGCATGCTACCATGATGATGATTATGATGATGTGTTAGAAGAACATGAAAATATTGTGGAACCTATTGGTTCAATAACATATGGCTTCTCGCCCTCGACCTTCATGAATGTTGTTTTTTCTAATACTCATTGTAATTCATATGATTTTGATATTGACATGGGATTCGTACAATTATTCTGTGAAGATGAGCATGACATAGGAATAGTTGAATCTTCTGTAGACACTAATATGCATGAAAATATATTTGATGTGTCTGATTCTCTACCTAGGTCACATTGTGATATTTCTCCTGATTTGCCGATGCATGAGAATGAATCTGTTGATGATGTTGATGATTCTAAGTGTGAACTTGCCAATGTGAGTGATGATTGTGAGCATGATGTGACATGTGTAGATGAGTTAGAAGATTTTGATTTGATTGATAATGATATGCCTATTCTTCTACCTAAGTCACAATCTGATGGCCTTCCACCCAACCTAGATTTGGTTTGTACCCATATTGTCAAACCGATTTTTCTGAAAATTCCTAATCTAGGATTGGAACTGTGTGCCTCCCAAGTCCTCTTGGACTATTTTGTTTCAAAATATAACACTTTTAAAGAGCCACAATTGGAATGCATTTCTTTGCCCATCCCGAACAAAGTCCATTTTCAGTTAGACCTTGTGAATCCTGCACCCCTAAAATTGTTAGATTTTGTGCTTAAAAGTGAACCTGTTGAAAAATTTTGGTTTAGGGGTGATTCATTCGGTTTTTCACTCTCACTCCCATTTAAGTCCAATTTTAGTGTTTTGAAACTTTCTATGTCTCTACACTTTTTCTTTTGGGTTGATCCTCAACTCTTTAGACTTTTGGTGTATGGTGAATTTCTTGTATATAATCCAGTAGATAAAATTTCTTAAAAACCCTTTTGTTCCTTTTGTATATATTTTGCTAATCCAATATGATCTCGGCTGAAATATGTTGGATTTTTTGCCTTGAATAACGGAGTTTTAATTCTGCTTTCGCCGAAATCGGGTATTCTCTCTCCTTTTACTCTACTCAGCATGTCCCTTTCCATATGTTGCATTTTAATTCTTTCCATATTTTGAAACATTGAGGACAATGTTTAGTTTAGGTTTGGGGGTATAGAGTAGATACCATGATAATTTGCCATAATTGAAAACGAACTCCTTCTTCTTTTTGAAAAATTTAAAAAATTCCAAAAAAAAAAAAAAATCAAAAAAAAAAAAATTAAAAAAAAATCATAAAAATGGAGCTCATTTACCTTGAAATGTTGACTCTTGTGCAAATACGTAATTATTAAGAGTCTTAGTCTAGATATTTAGGCACACTGATTCTAGCACAATTCACATAGTGATAAGAAATTTGCACGCGCACGATCTACCAATACATGTATGGCCTCGATCTTCAAGGTGTTTATAGGAAGTTACGATTGCCAATCACTTTAGAATACTGAACGAAACTTGACTAGCTTGTTCTTTGGTTGGTTGGGATAGAAGGTGGAGGTTACATTAAGAAAGACAACCATCGAATTTAACTGGGTGCATCAAAAAGGGCTACCTCTTGCAAAGTGTCATGTAATTTTTTGTTTCCTTTTGTTTATGTATCAAAAGTGTTTCCTTATTCAAAAAAAAAAAAAAAAAAAATCAGAAAAATACAAAAAAATCAAGTATTTATCAATTCCATCATCTCTTGTTCCAAAAATAAAAAGAGAATAGTCAATGTAAATAAGAGTCATGTAAATAGTCATTTTGTTGTTTCTTTGTAATAAGCAAGGAGGGTGTATGCCATTGATGTACAACGCGAGTAATTGTGAAATACCTCCAACTCATTCACAATTCTCGTAAAGTCCGGACAGCTAGCTAGATTTCGACCTCAGTTCTTAGCCTGAGAAACTATCTCTTGGTGATTAGTAGTCATAACTTCATATCTTTCTTTACACATGTGTAGATACACTTTACACTCTTATCACATGTCTTTTTTTGTTATCAGTGCTAGGATTGTGCCTTCGATAGCTAGATTGACATCTCCATTTTGCTGTGAGCTTAAACTGTTTTGCACATGTCACATTTGATGGAATCTGAGCTTATATTTTGACCTAGAACTTTGTAGGTACGTTCTAAGCAAACCTTCACGAGACTTCACTCGTCCACTAGGGACACTTAGTGGTTTAAAAGGCTTAGTGCATACGCTAAATGCATTCGAGAGACCAGCGACAGTGATATAGTTAGGATTTCCTTAGTTTTGTTTTACTTGAGGACAAGTAAAATTCAGGTTTGGGGGTATTTGATGAGTGCCAAATATTGTATTTATTTATCCCTTTTTGTTGGCATTTAACTCATCTTTTATGCATTAATTCTACATTTTATCCCATATTCTGTATTTTCATTGTTTTCAAGAATAAATATTTTTATTAATTAATTTTGCATTTTTAGGTAATAAATAAAGTCTGGATGACTTGCGGAGCAAAAAGAGCAGAAAAGTAGTGAAAAGCCGGGAGAAATCACGCAAGGAAGCCGCGAAGAATGGTGCGCACAACCTCATTTTCTACACACAAAAACGCCTCCGTTCTCAGCCATCAGATCAGTTCTCAGAAGCATCCGATGGTCGCTCCTTCATAGAGCATCAAAATCTGAAGTCTCTGCCAAGCACCACAGCGCTGAAATTCCAAGCCTTCAGATTAGATGGTAGTTGAATCCAACGGTTGCTCCCTTGCTGTTCATCGAAGTTTGATATCTCCGCCTTACACTACAGTACCTAACTCCATCAAGTACCGTTCGTTTCGTTGTATCCATTCATCCGACGGTCGCTCCTCGCTTGCCTCCGCATCACCGTCCGATCTACCTACCAGCTCCACATCCCACGGCTCATCCTCGCTGTTCATCCAATTTGATGAAGCCGCCTAACACCCTAGCAACCGAACCTATACCAGCTAACCAAACACCCCCCTTCTTCCCAAAACAGTCGAGCCCCCCTTCCTTCTCCTCTGCAGAAAATCCACCGTACACCACCACCTTCTCCACCTCTGCCACCAACTCACTGCCACCACCACACCTCCACCATCATCACCCCTATCTTTCTCCATCATTACCCCCTTGTTCTAGCCTCCTATTATATAGTTTTCTCCCCTAATTTCTCTCTAAAAACCTAGGGAAGAAATCAATAAAATAGGACGAGTTGGAAAGATGCAATTGAGGCATGGGACGGAGCAGGTGAACAAGGAAGGATGGGTCAGCGATTGATTGAAGAAATTGCGCCATCAAAGTAAGATTTTACGAAACCCTAATTTCTCAATTTTTGGGATTTTTATAGAAAACCCTAATTTTCTGTTAGGAAGGCATGGAGGAGCTAGAATAGGGATGTGGGTTCGAATTAGACCCATTACGTTAGGTAAAATCATATACCTAATTTTACTGTTCAATTGGGTAAATTTGGGAATTGGGTGTAAGAACCCTAAAATGTAAATTGGGTATAAAAAGGGAACTGTGGGTGTGATGTGAACTTATGTTTGGACTAGCCTACATCCAGGACTCTCATGTCCTGTTAAATTTCAATTTTCAGTTACAGCTCAAAGTTCAGTTTCTTGCTCATGTTATTTGTTTCCTGTTATGCTTAGTTTCATGTCATGTTATGCTTGTTATGTTATGTTATTTCCTGTTGTGTTCTGTGTAATTGTATTATCCATGTTATGTTTGTCTTAATTAGTTTGTGTGTTTGTTTCTACACATGAGCTTGTAAGTCCCCTGTTCATCTCACATGTTCTTATTCTGAGGTTTGATGCTTGACAACCATGAGGTCTCTTAACTGCAACATGTTCTAATTCCTCTCTAGGATGAGAAAATAACTGAACCATGATGGTTAGCTATTAGGATGGTTTTTGCTGAGCTTAAAACAGTTTAGGCTAGTTGGATTCTTGAAAGATCACCTGATTTGTGATTAGTGGTGCTGTAAGAAGACCACTAATGCTAGGGGTCTGTGGTGGTTCTAAGGAATTCATTAGCTACATTAGTTAGTGAGCCACTGCCTAGTTAGTCTGTGATTGGTTGTGCCTTAAACAGACAGCCAATACTAGGGGTTAGCTAAGGATGTAAGGTTGGTTAACTAGACATTTGACAAGAACTTAACCTAGGTGAACTGGCTAGGTAAAGGAAACTCTCATTCATCCCCTGCACTTCCCCTCCACAATTTCTTTTCCATGTTTTGTTTTGATTAAATTGTTCTTAGTTTTTTCTTTGTTTCTTTGCCTCTTAACTCCACTGCCTTTGGCTCACTGCCACTGAATTTTCTTTGTTTCTTTGGTTCTTTAGTTCACTGCCTGTCACTAGCTCAGCCATCTAGGAAACTTCAATACACCCCAAGTCTCTGTGGAATGATCCCTTGCTTACTTTCTATACTAAAACTTGGCCTTGTATACTTGCAAGAGTTTTTGTGTGTTTTCCAACCACACCAAGTTTTTGGCGCCGCTGCCGGGGACTTGGCGTTGTGATTTCGAAGCATTCTTATTTGCTGTTCTTAGTTCATCTAGCCTCACCTGCATATTCATCCTTGCATTGCATACTCATTGCATCTTGCTGTCCTGATTGCATATCATATTTGCATATTAGTCATCTTTACATTCTTGCAATCAATCTTGCATTACAATTCTTGTTCACTGCCCCTGAGTTGCTGCTGAACTGCCCCTCCTGAGACTTGCTTGCCAAGAACTGCTGCCTGAAGCCTACCTGTGCTGCTGTTGCTGCTTCCTGTTGCTGCTGCCAGCCTCTGCTGCTGCTGTTGCTGCTGTGCTCCTGCTGCTGTTCCCTGCTGCTGCTGCCTGCTGAAGCTGGTGTAAGATAAAGCCCAACTGGGCTGTAAGCTGCAGAAGAAGAGGAAATTGAACCAAGCCCAACTGGGCTGTGAGTGTTGAAGCCAAAGCTTAGGATGATCCAAAGCCCAACTGGGCTTTTGCAACCAAACTGAACAGCTGGGCTGTGCTTAAGCAAGTAAGCCTAAACCCATTAAGAGAACCCAACCTGTGGGCTTCCATTTTTCATTTGTGGGCTTGTAATAATTTTTTCCATTTTTTCTGTTGGGCTTGTAATCTTAATTACTTGTGGGCTTGTTTGTTTAATTGCTTGTGGGCTTGTGATGTTAGACTGATTTGGGCCTGTAGTTTTAAATTAGAAAAACTGAACTTTTGAAAGCCCAACTGGGCCTCCGACCAAACAAGCAACAGTTAGGCTATTTCAAAAGCTACATTGGGCTTCAGTTTGCATACACATTGTAGGCTTAGTTCAACTTCCCTTGACAAAGCAATTTCTCCAACCAATGTGGGCTTGCTCCTAATTTCAAAAACCAAAATTGCTCCCAAATTAAACCAAATTTTTATCATCTCCCTTGGGCCTTACTTTTTTGTGATTTGTGTGATTATTTCATAAAACAAAGACATGTCTGGATTTTGGTCTGCCTCTGGGAATAAATCTATTAGAGATGCTTACGGGCAAGATTCACCTTATGAGCCTCCCACAGACCATGATGTCAATAGTTATAGGGATTATAATTATGGACCTTTTCAAGGTCATGAGCCTCAATATGCAAACCCGTATAACTATTCACCCATGTATCAACCTAGCCAACCTAATATGCATGTTTGTACCTTTTGTGGTGGTTTAGACCACCCTGATGAATATTGCTATGTTTTGCATGAATTTAGGAAATCTAGGGGATACCATGAAAATCCAAATTATGAAATGCCCACAAATTGTGAGGCTGGTAGTCATTGGGACCATAATCAACCTTTCGAAGGTTGTGATCAATATTTTGTAAACCCTAATGACCATGCACACATGTACCATTCACCACAATTTGAACATGAAGAATTTTGTACTCCCAGGAATTTAGACTCCACCGTAGAAGCTCTCAGACTCGGTGAGCAAAATTCTGATAGAACTATGTCACGCATTCAGGCGAAGTTAGATCAGATTTTGCTTCAACTACAAAAGGAGGAAATTCATGAGAAAATGCATGTTGTCCCTAATGAAGTGTCCAGTCCCATTCATCTAAATGCTATTGAATATGAACCTGAATTAGAGGAACATGAATCGACTAAGGACACCACCACTTTTAATGAGGATCAATATGCATGTTACCATGATGATGATTATGATGATAATGATATGTTAGAAGAACATATTTTTGCTGAAAATATTGTGGAACCTTTTGGTTCAATAACATATGGCTTCTCAGCCTCAACCTTCATGAATGTTGTTTCTTCTGATACTCATTGTAATTCATATGATTTTGATTCTAATATGGGGCTTGTACAATTCTTCTGTGAAGATGAACATGACATAGGAATAGTTGAATCTTCTGTAGACACTAATTTTATTATGCATGAGGACGAATTTGATGTGTCTGATTCCTTGCCTAAGTCACAAAATGTTATTTCTTCCGGTGATGATTTGAGTACTTCGAACAATCATGATACTGATTTAGGTCTTGATGTTTTGTTCGATGAATGTGAGCATGTTTTACCTGTTTCTGATTTAGGGAAAGTATGTGTTGGTACTATTGATCTTACCCATGAAAATAATTTAGATGTACCCACTTTCTTACCTAAATCTCAAATTGAGATTATTCCACCCAACCTAGATTTGGTTTGCAACAAAAAATTTAAACCAACTTTTCTGAAAATTCCCAATCTAGGATTGGAACTGTGTGCCTCCCAAGTCCTCTTGGACTATTTTGCTTCAAAATATAACACTTTTAAAGAGCCACAGTTGGAATGCATTTCTTTGCCCATCCCGAAAACAGTCCATTATGAGTTAGACCTTTTGAATCCTGAACCCCTAAAATTAAAAGATTTTGTGCTTAAAAGTAAACCTGTTGAACAATATAGGTTTAGGGGTGATTCATTTGGTTTTTCACTCTCACTCCCACTTCAGTCCAATTTTAGTGTTTTGAAACTGTCTATGTTTCAACACTTTGTCTTTTGGGTTGATCCTCAACTCTTTAGATTGTTAGTGTATGGTGAATTTTTTGTATATAATCCAGTAGATAAAAATTTTTAAAACTCTTTTGTTTCTTTTGTATATATTTTTGCTAATCCAATATAATCTAAGTTGAAAATGTTGGATTCTAGCCGGTGAATAATGGAGTTCGGTTCGTGTTTTCGACGAATCGGGTATTCTCTCTCCTTTTACTCTACTTAGCATGTTCCTCTTCATATGTTGCATTATAATTTTGTTATCTTTTGAAACATTGAGGACAATGTTTAGTTTAGGTTTGGGGGTATGGAATGGATACCATGATAATATGCTATAATTGAAAACGAACTCCTTCTTCTTTTGAAAAAATCGAAAAAATTCAAAAAAATTAAAAAATTAGAAAAATGATAAAAACATAAAAATGGAGCTCATTTACCTTGAAATGTTGACTCTTGTGCAAATATGTAATTATTAGGAGTCTTAGTCTAGATATTTAGGCACCCTGATTCTAGCACAATTCACATAGTGATAAGAAATTTGCACGCGCACGATCTACCAATACATGTATGGCCTCGATCTTCAAGGTGTTTGATAGGAAGTTACGATTGCCAATCACTTTAGAATACTGAACGAAACTTGACTAGCTTGTTCTTTGGTTGGTTGGGATAGAAGGTGGAGGTTACATTAAGAAAGACAACCATCGAATTTAACTGGGTGCATCAAAAAGGGCTACCTCTTGCAAAGTGTCATGTAATATTTTGTTTCCTTTTGTATATGTATCAAAAGTGTTTCCTTATCAATCTAAAAAATATATATATATATATATATATATATCAGAAAAATACAAAAAAAAATCAAGTATTTATCAATTTCATCATCTCTTGTTCCAAAAATAAAAAGAGAGTAGTCAATGTAAATAAGAGTCATGTAAATAGTCATTTTGTTGTTTCATTGTAATAAGCAAGGAGGGTGTATGCCATTGATGTACAACGCGAGTAATTGTGAAATACCTCCAACTCATTCACAATTCTCGTAAAGTCCGGACAGCTAGCTAGATTTCGACCTTGGTTCTTAGCCTGAGAAACTATCTCTTGGTGATTAGTAGTCATAACATCCGATCTTTCTTTACACATGTGTAGATACACTTTACACTCTTATCACATGTCTTTATTTGTTATCAGTGCTAGGATTGTGCCTTTGATAGCTAGATTGACATCTCCATTTTGCTGTGAGCTTAAACTGTCTTGCACATGTCACATTTGATGGAATATGAGCTTATATTTTGACCTAGAACTTTGTAGGTACGTTCTAAGCAAACCTTCACGAGACTTCACTCGTCCACTAGGGACACTTAGTGGTTTAAAAGGCTTAGTGCATACGCTAAATGCATTCGAGAGACCAGCGACAGTGGTATAGGTAGGATTTCCTTAGTTTTGTTTTAATTGAGGACAAGTAAAATTCAGGTTTGGGGGTATTTGATGAGTCCTAAAAAGTACATATTTCTATATCTTTTTGTTGGCATTTAACTCATCTTTTGTGCATTAATTCTACATTTTATCCCATATTCTGTATTTTCTTTGTTTTCAAGAATAAATATTTTTATTAACTAATTTTGCATTTTTAGGTAATAAATAAAGTTTGGATGAATTGCGGAGCGAAAAGAGCAGAAAAGTAGTGAAAAGCCGGAAGAAATTACGCAAGGAAGCCGCGAAGAATGGTGCGCATAAACCCAAAAGACTAGAAATGGGCTCAAGAAGGAAGATTTGTTCTTAAAGAAGAAGTGGGCTCAAGATTTCCCAAGCCCAAACTCATTTCTTAAACCCATATTCTATACCCAAAAGCCTAAAACCCAAATCCATATCCGCTTGCGTTTTCAGCCGTCAAAACAGTTCTCAGAAGCATCCTACGGTCGCTCCCTTGCTGTGCATCAAAGTTTGATATCTCCGCTTTACACTACAGTACCTAACTCCACCAAGTGTCGTTCGTTTCGTTGTATCCCTTCATCCGACGGTCGCTCATCGCTTGCCTCCGCATCGCCGTCAGATCTACCTACCATCTTCTCATCCTACGGCGCAGATCGCATAACATCTTCCCTCGCTGAAACCGCTCAACACCATAACATCCGAGCCATATACCCCTACCAAACATCCCCTTCCCCTTCTTCCATCGACCTCTCCTCCTCCATACCCTGTGCAGAACCACCTCCATCTTCTCCACCTGCTCTGACCTCGCCACCACCACTCCCTACGCCACCAAACCAACCCTAAACCTAAACCCATCACTACCATCATCACCCCCTCTTTCTAGCCCCCTATTTGATTGATATTTCTTCTCACCTTTCTCTGAAATCCTAGAAGAAAAATCAATCGATTAGGCGAGTCTAGAGTAGTAATTGACACATGGGAATGGAGCAGGAGAGTCAGAGGAAGAATGGGTCGACGCATGGGGGAGAGATTGTGCCATCAAATTAGGTAAAGTCGAACCCTAATCTCAACTGCCAATTTGGGGGAAAATTGTAAACCCTAAAAATTTGGGTATAAATAGGATGTATGTTGTGTTGTAGAGGGCATGCCTGGATTAGCCAGTGTGTCCAGAACCAAGTTCTGTTAATGATCATTTTTGTGCTGTTAATGTTGTGTTCATGTTTAGTGTAATATCCTGTTGTGTTCTGTGTGTGATGTTTGTTCCTGTGATGTTTTGTATCCATCTGTCATGTTATGTTTGTGTTAATTAGCATGTTTGTAATGTCTCTTCACATGATCATGTATTTTCCCTGTTTAAACCTCAGAGAAGACCTTTGAACCATGATGGTTAGCTATTAGGATGGTTTTTGTTGAACTCAAAATAGCTTAGGCTAGTTAGATTCCTAAAAGCCCAACTGATTTGTGATTAGTGGTGCTGTAATAAGACCACTAATGCTAGGGGTCAGTGGTGGCTCTAAGGAGTTAATCAGCTACATTAGTTAGTAAGCCACTGCCTAGTTAGTCTGTGATTGGTTGTGCCTTAAACAGACAGCCAATACTAGGGGTTAGCTAAGGCTGTAAGGTTAGTTAACTAGACATATGACAAAAACTTAACCTAGATGAACTAGCTAGGTGAAGGGAATTCTCATCCATCTCCTTACACTTCCCATCCACAATTTCTTTTCCATGTTCTGTTTTGGTTAAGTTGTTCTTAGTTTCTTTCATTCTTTACTTCACTGCCTTTGGCTCATTGCCATTGTAACTGTCACTATCTCACTGCCACTTAGTTACTTGTTTAGATAACTTTAGTCTAGGAAACTTCAATACACCCCAAGTCTCTGTGGAATGATCCCTTGCTTACTTTCTATACTAAAACTTGGCCTTGTATACTTGCAAGAGTTTTTGTGTGTTTTCCAACCACACCAAGTTTTTGGCGCCGCTGCCGGGGACTTGGCTGCCGTGTTTTTGAAGTTTTTCTTGCTGTTCTTTGCATGCTCATACCTGCTGTGTAGTTCTGATAAGCATCTTAGTGTACTCATCTTGCATATTGCATCTGTAGCTGTAACTTAGTACCACCTCTAGTGCATCTGCATCATTTGCATAATCTCTTCTCCTTTGCTTCAACTGCATCATTCTGGGAACTGAACCTCTTCTCTGAGTTGCCAGGTGCTTGTGGTGCTGCTGTTGCAGCCTGTTGCTGCTGAATTGCTCCTGTTGCTGAAGCTGTTGCCCCTGCTGTTGTTGCTGTGACCTTGCTGTGAGGCTGAGAACAAACCTCTGGTGCTGATGTGCTGCTGTGAAGCCCAAATAGAGCTGAGCTGCTTCTCCTGCTGTTGCTCCTGATCCTGCTGCTGTGCCTCAGCTGTTGCTGCTGTGCAAAGGCAAGCTGCTGCTACCCCCTGCTGGTCCTGCTGTTGCTATGATCCAAAGCCCAACTGGGCTGATTCCAAGCAGCTGAAAAAGAACAAAGCCCAACTGGGCTTTGCAACTGAAATACCCAACTGGGCCTCAGAAAAGCCAAAGCTTAGGATGATCTAAAGCCCAACTGGGCTTTTGCAACCAAACTGAGCAGCTGGGCTGTGCTTCAAAGGTAAGCCTAAACCCATTAAGAGAACCCAACCTGTGGGCTTCCATTTTTAATTTGTGGGCTTGTAATAATTTTTTCCATTTTTTTTGTTGGGCTTGTAATTTAAGTTAACTTTTGGGTTTGTATTTGAGCTTAACTGTGGGATTGTCCCTATCAAAATTTTGGGTTTCAAAAACCCAACAAACAACCTAAACAAGGTTAACTGAACCTACCAACTCAGCTGGGCTTCATTAGTTTCTGGGCTTACTAAAGTCGTTAGTGGGCCGTGTACCCAAACTCTAGGCCGAAAGTTGGGCTCTGTTTCACAACAGTTCTCCAAACCCATTGCCTCACCAAAGCACAACCAAAACAGTAGGCTTATCCCCATAAAAACCAAATGTTTCCCAAATGTTTTTCATTCCCATAAAAACCAAATTTTGGGCTTTGTAACATAGTTACTTAGCTTTTGAGCCCAATCATGTCTAGATCTTGGTCTACAGTTGGGGAATACAACAAATCCCTTAGAGAACTTGCGTGTGGACATACTTCACGTTATGAACCTCCCATAGACCATGATGTCAATAGTCATAGGAATTATTATGGACATTTTCAAAGTCCCGAGCCTCAATACATGAACCCTAATGACTATTCACACATGCATCATTCGCCACAACGTGAAAATGAACATTTTGCTAATACCTCACTCACACAATCATCTCTTGTGGATCAATTAGAAGCTCGAATCGCAGCTTTAGAAATGCAATCACATGAGGAATCTGTCACATCTAATTTTCTTAGGCAACCTGAAATCTATGCATGTCCCGCATGTGGTAGTTTAGACCACCCTGTTGAGAATTGTCATATTTTGCATAATTTTAGGCAATCTAGAGAAAATGCAAGGTATGAAATGCCCATAAATTGTGAGAATGGTAGTCATTGGGACCATAATCAATCCTTTGAGGGTTGCGATCAATCTTTTATAAACCCTAATGACCATGCACACATGTACCAATCACCACAATTTGAACATGAAGAATTTTGTACTCCCATGAATTTAGACTCCACCACAGAAGCTTTCAGACTCAGTGAGAAAAACTTCGATAGATCTACATCACGAATTCAGGCATATTTAGATCAGATTTTGCTTCACCTACAAAAGGAGGAAATTCATGAGGAAATGTATGTTGTCCCTAATGAAGTGTCTAGTCCCATTCATGTAAATGATGTTGAATATGAACTTAATTTAGAGGAACATGAATCGACTAACGACACCACCACTTTTAATGAGGACCAATATGCATGCTACCATGATGATGATTATGATGATGTGTTAGAAGAACATGAAAATATTGTGGAACCTGTTGGTTCAATAACATATGGCTTCTCGCCCTCGACATTCATGAATGTTGTTTTTTCTAATACTCATTGTAATTCATATGATTTTGATATTGACATGGGATTCGTACAATTATTCTGTGAAGATGAGCATGACATAGGAATAGTTGAATCTTCTGTAGACACTAATGTTATTATGCATGAAAATATAAGTGATGTGTCTGATTCTCTACCTAGGTCACATTGTGATATTTCCATTGAATTGCCGATGCATGAGGACAAATCTGTTGATGATGTTGATGATTCTGAGTGTGAACTTGCTAATTTGATTGATGATTGTGAGCATGATGTGACATGTGTAGATGATTTAGGAGATTTTGATTTGATTGATAATGACGCACCTATTCTCCTACATGAGTCACAATCTGATGGCCTTCCACCCAACCTAGATTTGGTTTGTACCAATATTGTAAAACCAATTTTTCTGAGAATGCCTAATCTAGGTTTGGAACTGTGTGCTTCCCAAGTCCTCTTGGACCATTTTGCATTCAAATATAATATCTTTGAGGAACCACAGTTGGAAATTGCATGTTTGCCCGTCCCTAGCAAAGTTCATTTCGAGCTAGACCTTTTGCATGATGAACCCCCGAAACTGCGCGATTTTGTTTTCAAAATTATATCTTATGTAAAACCCAGGTTTGGGGGTAGCTCATTTTGTTTCACAGCTTCACTTGCATGCCTACCATATTATTATTGTGTGAAGCTGTTGAAACCTTTACACTTTGTCTTTTGGGTTGATCCTCAACTCTTTAGATTGTTAGTGTATGGTGAATTTTTTGTATATAATCCAGTAGATAAAATTTCTTAAAAACCCTTTTGTTCCTTTTGTATATATTTTGCTAATCCAATATGATCTCGGCTGAAATATGTTGGATTTTTGCCTTGAATAACGGAGTTTTAATTCTGCTTTCGCCGAAATCGGGTATTCTCTCTCCTTTTACTCTACTCAGCATGTCCCTTTCCATATGTTGCATTTTAATTCTTTCCATATTTTGAAACATTGAGGACAATGTTTAGTTTAGGTTTGGGGGTATAGAGTAGATACCATGATAATTTGCTATAATTGAAAACGAACTCCTTCTTCTTTTTGAAAAAATTGAAAAATTCCAAAAAAATTAAAAAATCAAAATTCAAAAAAATTAAAAAATGAAAAATCATAAAAAATGGAGCTCATTTACCTTGAAATGTTGACTCTTGTGCAAATATGTATTTTTATTAGGAGTCTTAGTCTAGATATTTAGGCACCCTGATTCTAGCACAATTCACATAGTGATAAGAAATTTGCACGCGCACGATCTATCAATACATGTATGGCCTCGATCTTCAAGGTGTTTGATATGAAGTTACGATTGCCAATCACTTTAGAATACTGAACGAAACTTGACTAGCTTGTTCTTTGGTTGGTTGGGATAGAAGGTGGAGGTTACATTAAGAAAGACAACCATCGAATTTAACTGGGTGCATCAAAAAGGGCTACCTCTTGCAAAGTGTCATGTAATCTTTTGTTTCCTTTTGTAATTATATCAAAAGTGTTTCCTTCTTCCAAAAAAAAAAAAAAAAAAAAAAAAAAAAAAAAAAAAAAAAAAAAAAAAAAAAAAAAAAAAAAAAAAAAAAAAAAAAAAAAAAAAAAAAAAAAAAAAAAAAAAAAAAAAAAAAAAAAAAAAAAAAAAAATCAAGTATTTATCAATTCCATCATCTCTTGTTCCAAAAATAAAAAGAGAATAGTCAATGTAAATAAGAGTCATGTAAATAGTCATTTTGTTGTTTCATTGTAATAAGCAAGGAGGGTGTATGCCATTGATGTACAACGCGATTAATTGTGAAATACCTCCAACTCATTCACAATTCTCGTAAAGTCCGGACAGCTAGCTAGATTTCGACCTTGGTTCTTAGCCTGAGAAACTATCTCTTGGTGATTAGTAGTCATAACATCCGATCTTTCTTTACACATGTGTAGATACACTTTACACTCTTATCACATGTCTTTTTTTGTTATCAGTGCTAGGATTGTGCTTTTGATAGCTAGATTGACATCTCCATTTTGCTGTGAGCTTAAACTGTCTTGCACATGTCACATTTGATGGAATCTGAGCTTATATTTTGACCTAGAACTTTGTAGGTACGTTCTAAGCAAACCTTCACGAGACTTCACTCGTCCACTAGGGACACTTAGTGGTTTAAAAGGCTTAGTGCATACGCTAAATGCATTCGAGAGACCAGCGACAGTGGTATAGGTAGGATTTCCTTAGTTTTGTTTTACTTGAGGACAAGTAAAATTCAGGTTTGGGGGTATTTGATGAGTGCTAAAAAGTGCATATTTCTATATATTTTTCTTGGCATTTAACTCATCTTTTGTGCATTAATTCTACATTTTATCCCATATTCTGTATTTTCATTGTTTTCAAGAATAAACATTTTTCTTACTTAATTTTGCATTTTTAGGTAATAAATAAAGATTGGATGAGTTGCGGAGCAAAAAGAGCAGGAAAGTAGTGAAAAGCCAGGAGGAATTACGCAAGGAAGCCGCGAAGAGTGATGTGCGGAAGACCAAAAAAAGGATAGAAATGGGCTTGAAGAAGAAAGTTGTTCTTAAAGAAGAAGTGGGCTCAAGGTTTTCCAAGCCCAAACTCATTTCCCAAACCCATATTCTATACCCAAAAGCCTAAAACCCAAATCCATACCCGCTTGCGTCTTCAGCCGTCAGATCAGTTCTCAGAAGCATCCGACGGTCGCTCCCTTGCTGTGCATCGAAGTTTGATATCTCCGCCTTACACTACAGTACCTAACTCCATCAAGTACCGTTCGTTTCGTTGTATCTCTTCATCCGACGGTCGCTCATCGCCTGCCTCCGCATCGCCGTCAGATCCACCTACCATCTTCCCATCCATCGCTCCTTGTCACAGATCATCAAACCTCGCTGCACCCGCCTAACACCCAAGTATAGAACACCCTATACCCCTAGCCAAACGCCCCCTAACCCAAAATCACTCGACCTATTCTCCTCCATACCCTGTTGCAGAGAGCTGCTCTGCAACTCCATCACCTCCACCAGCTACACCTCGCTGAACCACACCACCCTGCCATCGCCACTTCCTCCACTGTCACCAAACACCACCTACACGCCGTAGCTACCTCCCCTACCTCTATAGCCATCTAACTTATTGATTTTTCACCACTGAAACCCTAGGTGATAAATCAATAAATTAGGTGAGGCTATAAGACGCAATTGAAGACATGGAGAGGAGCAGAGAAGAGAGAATAGGCATGGGTCGACATCAATTCAGGGATTAGGTGAGTGGAATTTTCAATTCAAAAATTAGGGTTTGCAAGTTAGGGTTTCGAAATTTGGGGATATTTTGTAAAACTATAAAAGGCAATTGATGTGTAGAGAGAAGGGTGTTCTTGGTTAGCCGAGATACCCCCTAATTGGGTTAATTTCAGTTTAATTCCAATTTTAATTTCAGTTTTATCATGTGTTAGTTTCAATTGCTAGGGTCTTAAGGAAGCCTTAACTTGCTATCCTGTGTGATGTGAATATGCATTCTTGAATGTTAAAAATGTTTAGGAGATAATCACTTTGGCATGTCTGCAAATTGCTCTCACAGTGGATGCCATGTATCCACTATAGTTAGAATATCTCTATGTGGACACAGCCACCAATCATGCTAAACCAGACCATGTTGAGCCTTAGACTAGTTATACTTAGCCAGATAACTAGTGCTATGGAGCAATGTCTTATTGGGGATGATTTCTCTAGTGGAGAAACTTCTTAGACATAGGGCAGACCACATCTTAACCCATGTCATCACAAGAACAAGAATGTAGTCGTTGAATACATGGTGTAGGTTAGTGGTGGAATTAGTGATCCTAGCTCCCTTCATCTGCTTTGTTTGCTTTCACCACTGCTCACCCACTGCCTATGACCTTTGGTCACTGTCACTGTTTTTGTTACATTGCCTTGATTCTTCCTGCTTTGCTCACTCATCATCTTCACTGCCCTGTTCACTGCCTCTTGGCTTTGCTTTTCTCTTTACTGCCTTCTCATTGTTCTCACTGCACTGTCACTGCCATTTAGCTTAGGAATCTTCATGAACACACCCAAGTCCCTGTGGATCGACCCGTACTTGTGCACTCACTACATCGAAACCGTGCACTTGCGGTATCACTGTAGGCCTTAACTTTCTCCATTTTTTATACACTGTCCCCGGCCTACCAAGTTTTTGGCGCCGTTGCCGGGGACTTGGTTGTGTTGTGTTGAATTTTTTCTGGGCTGTTTTTGCATGTTAGTTCATTTGCATCATTGCATACTCTTTTGCATATTGTTTCATTCTAGCATACTCATCATGCATTGCATTCTTGCATTTTAGTGTAACTTGCTGTTTTAGTAGCTGCTGTGTAGTGCAGCTGAATTTCTTAGCTTCTAGCAAGAAACTTACTTCTCTTTTTGAGCCAACAGGTGTTGCTGCTGCTGCTGCTTCCTGTTGCTGCTTTTCTTCCTTGCTGTCTGCTGCTGCTGCTGCCAAGGCAAGTGCTGGAGAAGCTGCTGCTGTGCCTGAGAGCCTCTTGCTGCTGAGGCTGCCCCTGAGTTGCTGCTGAACTGCCCCTCCTGAGACTTGCTTGCCAAGACTGCTGCTGTTGCTGATCCCTGCTGCTGCTGCTGAGTCCCTGCTGAAGCTGCTGCAGCTGGTGTAAGATAAAGCCCAACTGGGCTTGTGAAGTGAACTGATTTGAACCAAGCCCAACTGGGCCTTAAGTATTGAAGCCAAAGCTTAGGATGATCCAAGGCCCAACTGGGCTTTTGCAACCAAACTGAGCAGCTGGGCTGTGCTTAAGCAAGTAAGCCTAAACCCATTAAGAGAACCCAACATGTGGGCTTCCATTTTTAATTTGTGGGCTTGTAATAATTTTTTCCATTTTTTTGTTGGGCTTGTAATTTAAGTTAACTTTTGGGTTTGTATTTGAGCATTAACTGTGGGATTGTTCCTATCAAAATTTTGGGTTTCAAAAACCCAACAAACAACCTAAACAAGGTTAACTGAACCTACCAACTCAGCTGGGCTTCATTAGTTTCTGGGCTTGCTGAAGTCGTTAGTGGGCCGTGTACCCAAACTCTAGGCCGAAAGTTGGGCTCTGTTTCACAACAGTTCCCCAAACCCATTGCCTCACCAAAGCACAACCAAAACAGTGGGCTTATCCCCATAAAAACCAAATGTTTCCCATCAAAAACCAAATGTTTTTCATTCCCATAAAAACCAAATTTTTCCCAAAAATCCAAACCCATTAAAAACCAAATTTTGGGCTTTGTAATATAGTTACTTAGCTTTTGAGCCCAATCATGTCTAGATCTTTTTCTACAGTTGGGGAATACAACAAATCCCTTAGAGAACTTGCGTGTGGACATACTTCACGTTATGAACCTCCCATAGACCATGATGTCAATAGTCATAGGAATTATTATGGACATTTTCAAAGTCCCGAGCCTCAATACTTGAACCCTAATGACTATTCACACATGCATCATTCGCCACAACGTGAAAATGAACATTTTGCTAGTGCCTCACCCACACAATCATCTCTGATCGATCAATTAGAAGCTCGAATCGCAGCTTTAGAAATGCAATCACATGAGGAATCTGTCACATCTAATTTTCTTAGGCAACCTGAAATCTATGCATGTCCCGCATGTGGTAGTTTAGACCACCCTGTTGAGAATTGTCATATTTTTCATAATTTTAGGCAATCTAGAGAAAATCCAAGGTATGAAATGCCCATAAATTGTGAGAATGGTAGTCATTGGGACCATAATCAATCCTTTGAGGGTTGCGATCAATCTTTTATAAACCCTAATGACCATGCACACATGTACCAATCACCACAATTTGAACATGAAGAATTTTGTACTCCCATGAATTTAGACTCCACCACAGAAGCTTTCAAACTCAGTGAGCAAAACTTCGATAGATCTACATCACGAATTCAGGCATATTTAGATCAGATTTTGCTTCACCTACAAAAGGAGGAAATTCATGAGGAAATGTATGTTGTCCCTAATGAAGTGTCTAGTCCCATTCATGTAAATGATGTTGAATATGAACCTAATTTAGAGGAACATGAATCGACTAATGACACCACCACTTTTAATGAGGACCAATATGCATGCTACCATGATGATGATTATGATGATATGTTAGAAGAACATGAAAATATTGTGGAACCTGTTGGTTCAATAACATATGGCTTCTCGCCCTCGACCTTCATGAATGTTGTTTTTTCTAATACTCATTGTAATTCATATGATTTTGATATTGACATGGGATTCGTACAATTATTCTGTGAAGATGAGCATGACATAGGAATAGTTGAATCTTCTGTAGACACTAATGTTATTATGCATGAAAATATAAGTGATGTGTCTGATTCTCTACCTTGGTCACATTGTGATGTTTCCATTGAATTGCCGATGCATGAGGACAAATATGTTGATAATGTTGATGATTCTGAGTGTAAACTTGCTAATTTGATTGATGATTGTGAGCATGATGTGACATGTGTAGATGATTTAGGAGATTTTGATTTGATTGATAATGATGTACCTATTCTCCTACATGAGTCACAATCTGATGGCCTTCCACCCAACCTAGATTTGGTTTGTACCAATATTGTAAAACCAAATTTTCTGAGAATGCCTAATCTAGGTTTGGAACTGTGTGCTTCCCAAGTCCTCTTGGACCATTTTGCATTTAAATATAATATCTTTGAGGAACCACAGTTGGAAATTGCATGTTTGCCCGTCCATAGCAAAGTTCATTTCGAGTTAGACCTTGTACATGATGAACCCCCAAAACTGCGAGATTTTGTTTCCAAAATTTTATCCGTTGAAAAATCCAGGTTTGGGGGTAGCTCATTTTGTTTCACAGCTTCACTTGCATGCCTATCATATTATTATTGTGTGAAGCTGTTGAAACCTCTACACTTTGTCTTTTGGGTTGATCCTCAACTCTTTAGATTGTTAGTGTATGGTGAATTTTTGTATATAATCCAGTAGATAAAATTTCTTAAAACCCTTTTTGTTCCTTTTGTATATATTTTGCTAATCCAATATGATCTCGGCTGAAATATGTTGGATTTTTTTTCCTTGAATAACGGAGTTCTAATCTTGCTTTCGCCGAAATCGGGTATTCTCTTTCCTTTTTCTCTACTCAACATGATCCTCTTCATATGTTGTATTCTAATTTTGTTCATATTTTGAAACATTGAGGACAATGTTTAGTTTAGGTTTGGGGGTGAAAAGTAGATACTTTGATAATATGCCATAATTGAAAACAAGAACTCCTTCTTTTTGAAAAAAATGAAAAAATGAAAATAAAAAAAATTAAAAAATGATAAAAAAACATAAAAATGGAGCTCATTTACCTTGAAATGTTGACTCTTGTGCAAATATGTATTTTTATTAGGAGTCTTAGTCTAGATATTTAGGCACCCTGATTCTAGCACAATTCACATAGTGATAAGAAATTTGCACGCGCACGATCTACCAATACATGTATGGCCTCGATCTTCAAGGTGTTTGATAGGAAGTTACGATTGCCAATCACTTTAGAATACTGAACGAAACTTGACTAGCTTGTTCTTTGGTTGGTTGGGATAGAAGGTGGAGGTTACATTAAGAAAGACAACCATCGAATTTAACTGGGTGCATCAAAAAGGGCTACCTCTTGCAAAGTGTCATGTAATCTTTTGTTTCCTTTTGTATATGTATCAAAAGTGTTTCTTTTCTTAAAAAAAAAAAAAAAAAAAAATCAAGTATTTATCAATTCCATCCTCTCTTGTTCCAAAAATAAAAGAGAGTAGTCAATGTAAATAAGAGTCATGTAAAGAGTCATCTTTTGTTTTATTGTAATAAGCAAGGAAGGGTGTATGCCATTGATGTACAACGCGAGTAATTGTGAAATACCTCCAACTCATTCACAATTCTCGTAAAGTCCGGACAGCTAGCTAGATTTCGACCTTGGTTCTTAGCCTGAGAAACTATCTCTTGGTGATTAGTAGTCATAACATCCGATCTTTCTTTACACATGTGTAGATACACTTTACACTCTTATCACATGTCTTTTTTTTGTTATCAGTGCTAGGATTGTGCCTTTGATAGCTAGATTGACATCTCCATTTTGCTGTGAGCTTAACTGTCTTGCACATGTCACATTTGATGGAATCTGAGCTTATATTTTGACCTAGAACTTTGTAGGTACGTTCTAAGCAAACCTTCACGAGACTTCAACTCGTCCACTAGGGACACTTAGTGGTTTAAAAGGCTTAGTGCATACGCTAAATGCACTCGAGAGACCAGCGACAGTGGTATAGTTAGGATTTCCTTAGTTTTGTTTTACTTGAGGACAAGTAAAATTCAGGTTTGGGGGTATTTGATGAGTGCCAAATATTGTATATATTTATCCCTTTTTGTTGGCATTTTAACTCATCTTTTGTGCATTAATTCTACATTTTATCCCATATTCTGTATTTTCATTGTTTTCAAGAATAAATATTTTTATTAATTAATTTTGCATTTTTAGGTAGTAAATAAAGTTCGGATGAGTCGTGGAGCGAAAAGAGCAGAAAAGTAATGAAAAGCCGGGAGAAATTACGCAAGGAAGCCGCGAAGAATGGTGCGCACAACCTCATTTTCTACACACAAAAGTGCCTCCGTTCTCAGCCATCAGATCAGTTCTCAGAAGCATCCGACGGTCGCTCCTTCATAGATCATCAAAATCGGATGTCTCTGCCGAGCACCACAGCGCTGAAATTCCAAGCCTTCAGATTAGATGGTAGTTGAATCCAACGGTCGCTCCAATGCCTGTTCATCAAATCCCGATGATTCCGCCTTACACTACAGTACCTAACTCCATCTGGTGCCGTTAACTTCGTTGCACCTCAGAATCCGACGGTCGCTTCACACATCCTTCCATCTATCCGTTCGATTCCACTCAGAACCAATGATCCAACATCTCAGATTCGCCAACATCTAAATTTGATATCCCGCCTCACACAGTAGCAGACTATACCTATACCCTGACCCGACCCATTCTTCTCCTCTTTCTTTCTTCTCCTCCACCCGACAGTAGCTCTGCAACTGCAACTGCACCTCCCCTCTCTGCCATGCCGCTGTCGCTTACACCACCATCACCTCCACAGTTCTGTCACCTCCACAGTTCTGCCACCACCACCAGTTCCATCACTGCCACTACCATCCCCAACACCCTAGCCTAGCTATTTTCTTCATCTCACAACCTCTGAAACCCTAGGTTTTGGGGTGAGTAAAATAGCTAGAAATTAGGGGACAATAGGAGAAGGAAAAGCATCAGAGAAACATCAAGAAGCATGGGTCGAGCAAATTTTGGAGTTTGGAAGCTAAATTTTGGGTAATAATTTAAACCCTAATTGTACTGTTGAGTGAGGACATTTGGGGAAAATGGGTGTAAACCCTAATTTGCTAATTTAGGTATAAATAGAACTGATGTATGAGATGTAAAACTTGTACTTGGACTAGCCAAGTTTCCACCCAATTTGGGTTAGGTTAATTCCAATGTTAAATTGCACTGTTAGTTTTTGATGCTCCTGTTAACTTTCATTGCCCCTGTTAGTTGCATTTTCACTCTTAATTGCATTTGTTGTTATGTTAGTTTGCAATGTTATGTTAGTTTACTCACTGTTAATCACTGTTATGCTCAATGTTAGTTTGCCTAGTTACTCACTGTTACTCACTGTTATGCTGTTTGTCATGTTCTAAACTATCATGCTAGGGACTTGATGAATCTCTAATGTCTTATTGTATAGTACATTGATCACATTGCTTTAGAAGGCTAAGCAGGTTTAGGAAAAACTTGAACTTAGCTCATCATCACCTCACTTTCACAATGTATGCCAAGTATACTTTGTAGTTAGGTTCATGAGCTGCTGATAAGCTGCAACTCAAGCTGAATTCATAATCCCTTGACTAGTTGTGCTGTAGAAAGACAATTAGTGCTTTGGAAATAATACCATAGTTGTGTTTAACTTTCTATAGGAGAATACATAGTAAAAGTTAGAGTGAACTCAACCCCTAGTTCCCATCCATAATCAACCTTCCCTGTCATCCATAAATCCATCTTCAACTGTTAGTCTTGTTTTCTTTCACTTGTTTGTTTTGCTTGTTTTCTGTTTTGATTAAATTGTTCTTGAATTTTCTTTGTTTCTTTGCCTCTTGACTTCACTGCCTTTGGCTCACTGCCACTGAATTTTTCTTTGGTCCTTTAGTTCACTGTCTGTCACTAGCTCAGCTATCTAGGAAACTTCAATACACCCCAAGTCTCTGTGGAATGATCCCTTGCTTACTTTCTATACTAAAACTTGGCCTTGTATACTTGCAAGAGTTTTTGTGTGTTTTTCTAACCACACCAAGTTTTTGGCGCCGCTGCCGGGGACTTGGTTGTGTTGTGTTGAATTTTTTCTGGGCTGTTTTTGCATGTTAGTTCATTTGCATCATTGCATACTCTTTTGCATATTGTTTCATTCTAGCATACTCATCATGCATTGCATTCTTGCATTTTAGTGTAACTTGCTGTTTTAGTAGCTGCTGTGTAGTGCAGCTGAATTTCTTAGCTTCTAGCAAGAAACTTACTTCTCTTCTGAAACCAACAGGTGCACTGCCTTGCTGCTTGCTGAAACTCCTGTTGGGATGTTACTGTTAGGCATTGTTGCTGCACTGAACTGGTGCTGTTTCTCTTGCTTGTAGGTGCTGTTGGAGCTGGTGCTAAGAGAAGCTGCCTGACCCTGGTGCAGCTGCTGTTGCTGCTGAATTGCTCCTGTTGCTGAAGCTGTTACCCCTGCTGTTGTTGCTGTGACCTTGCTGTGAGGCTGAGAACAAACCTCTGGTGCTGATGTGCTGCTGTGAAGCCCAAATAGAGCTGAGCTGCTTCTCCTGCTGCTGCTCCTGATCCTGCTGCTGCTCCTGGTCCTGCTGCTGTGCCTCAGCTGTTGCTGCTGTGCAAAGGCAAGCTGCTGCTACCCCCTGCTGGTCCTGCTGTTGCTATGATCCAAAGCCCAACTGGGCTGATTCCAAGCAGCTGAAAAAGAACAAAGCCCAACTGGGCTTTGCAACTGAAATACCCAACTGGGCCTCAGAAAAGCCAAAGCTTAGGATGATCCAAAGCCCAACTGGGCTTTTGCAACCAAACTGAGCAGCTGGGCTGTGCTTAAGCAAGTAAGCCTAAACCCATTAAGAGAACCCAACCTGTGGGCTTCCAATTTTTAATTGTGGGCTTGTAATATTAAAGCCAATTTTTGGGCTTTTTATTTTCTGTTGGGTTTGTAATTAATTTTTGTGGGCTTGTTTGTTTAATTTGTGGGCTTGTATTTAATTTTTGTGAGCTTGTTTAATTTGGACTTGTATTTTGTATTCTGGGTTTTTAAACCCAGCTGAGCTTGTAACCGATCACGCTAGGTTAACTCGTTAGTGGACCGAGTACCCAAATTCTAGGCCGAGATTTTGGACTCAGTTTCACCAAACGTTTTCAAACCAGCTGAGCCAAAGCAAACACAAAACCAACAGTGGGCTTGCTCCCATTCAAAAACCAAATTTTATTTTCTTTTAAAATAAATAAATAAATAAATAAATATTTTCTCTCCCATTCAAAAACCAAAATTTTTACTTGCTCCCAAATTTTAAAACCAAATTTTATTTTGCTCCCACATTAACAACCAAATTTTTTTTCTTTTATCCCACCAAAACCAAATTTTTCCCAAAAATCCAAACCCTTTAAAAACCAAATTCTGAGCTTTGTACATTCTTTACTTAGCTTTTGAGCCAATCATGAATAGATCTTTTTCTACAGTTGGGGAGTACAACAAATCCCTTAGAGAACTTGCATATGGACAAACTTCACGTTATGAACCTTCCACGGACCATGATGTCAATAGTCATAGGAATTATTATGGACATTTTCAAAGTCCCGAGCCGCAATACATGAACCCTAATGACTATTCATACGTGCATCATTCATCGCAACGTGAAAATGAACATTCTTCTAGAGCCTCACTCACACAATCATCACTTATGGATCAAATAGAAGCTCGAATCACAGCTTTAGAAATGCAATCACATGAGGAATCTGTCACATCTAATTTTCTTAGGCAACCTGAAATCTATGCATGTCCCGCATGTGGTAGTTTAGACCACCCTGTTGAGAATTGTCATATTTTGCATAATTTTAGGCAATCTAGAGAAAATCCAAGGTATGAAATGCCCATAAATTGTGAGAATGGTAGTCATTGGGACCATAATCAATCCTTTGAGGGTTGCGATCAATATTTTGTAAACCCTAATGACCATGCACACATGTACCATTCACCACAATTTGAACATGAAGAATTTGGTACTCCCATGAATTTAGACTCCACCACAGAATCTTTAAGACTCTGCAAGCAAGACTATGATAGATCTACATCACGAATTCATGCATATATAGATCAGATTTTGCTTCACCTACAAAAGGAGGAAATTCATGAGGAAATGTATGTTGTCCCTAATGAAGTGTCTAGTCCCATTCATGTAAATAATGTTGAATATGAACCTAATTTAGAGGAACATGAATCGACTAATGACACCACCACTGTCAATGAGGACCAATATGCATGCTACCATGATGATGATTATGATGATTATGATGATATGTTAGAAGAACATGAAAATATTGTGGAACCTGTTGGTTCAAAAACATATGGCTTCTCGCCCTCGACCTTCATGCATGTTGTTCTTTTTAATACCCATTGTAATTCATATGATTTTGATATTGACATGGGATTCATACAATTATTCTGTGAAGATGAGCATGACATAGGGATAGTTGAATCTTCTGTAGACACTAATATGCATGAAAATATATTTGATGTGTCTGATTCTCTACCTAGGTCACATTGTGATATTTCTCCTGATTTGCCGATGCATGAGAATGAATCTGTTGATGATGTTGATGACTCTGATTGTGATCTTGCCAATTTGTTTGATGATTGTGAGCATGTTGTGACACTTGTAGAAGACTTAGGAGATGTTGATGTGATTAATAATGATGTGCCTATCTTCCTACATGAGTCACAATCTGATGGCCTTCCATCCAACCTAGATTTGGTTTGTACCGATATTGTCAAACCAATTTTTCTGAGAATGCCCAACCTAGGTTTGGAACTGTGTGCTTCCCAAGTCCTCTTGGACTATTTTGCTTCTAAGTATAATACATCTGAGGAACCACAGTTGGAATTAGCATGTTTGCCCGTCCCTAGCACAGTTCATTTCGAGCTAGACCTTGTGCATGATGAACCCCCAAGACTGCGAGATTTTGTTTCCAAAATTTTATCCGTTGAAAAATCCAGGTTTGGGGGTAGCTCATTTTGTTTCACAGCTTCACTTGCATGCCTATCATATTATTATTGTGTGAAGCTGTTGAAACCTCTACACTTTGTCTTTTGGGTTGATCCTCAACTCTTTAGATTGTTAGTGTATGGTGAATTTTTGTATATAATCCAGTAGATAAAATTTCTTAAAAACCCTTTTGTTCCTTTTGTATATATTTTGCTAATCCAATATGATCTCGGCTGACATATGTTGGATTCTTGCCTTGAATAACGGAGTTCTAATATTGCTTTCGCCGAAATCGGGTATTCTCTTTCCTTTTTCTCTACTCAACATGATCCTCTTCATATGTTGTATTATAATTTTGTTCATATTTTGAAACATTGAGGACAATGTTTAGTTTAGGTTTGGGGGTGAAAAGTAGATACTTTGATAATATGCCATAATTGAAAACAAGAACTCCTTCTTTTTGAAAAAAAATGAAAAAATCAAAATAAAAAATTAAAAAAAAAAAATCATAAAAATGGAGCTCATTTACCTTGAAATGTTGACTCTTGTGCAAATATGTAATTATTAGGAGTCTTAGTCTAGATATTTAGGCACCCTGATTCTAGCACAATTCACATAGTGATAAGAAATTTGCACGCGCACGATCTACCAATACATGTATGGCCTCGATCTTCAAGGTGTTGGATAGGAAGTTACGATTGCCAATCACTTTAGAATACTGAACGAAACTTGACTAGCTTGTTCTTTGGTTGGTTGGGATAGAAGGTGGAGGTTACATTAAGAAAGACAACCATCGAATTTAACTGGGTGCATCAAAAAGGGCTACCTCTTGCAAAGTGTCATGTAATTTTTGTTTCCTTTTGTATATGTATCAAAAGTGTCTCTGTAAAAAAAAAAAAATATATCAGAAAAATACAAAAAAATCAAGTATTTATCAATTCCATCATCTCTTGTTCCAAAAATAAAAAGAGAATAGTCAATGTAAATAAGAGTCATGTAAAGAGTCATTTTGTTGTTTCATTGTAATAAGCAAGGAGGGTGTATGCCATTGATGTACAACGCGAGTAATTGTGAAATACCTCCAACTCATTCACAATTCTCGTAAAGTCCGGACAACTAGCTAGATTTCGACCTTGGTTCGTAGCCTGAGAAACTATCTCTTGGTGATTAGTAGTCATAACTTCAGATCTTTCTTTACACATGTGTAGATACACTTTACACTCTTATCACATGTCTTTTTTTTGTTATCAGTGCTAGGATTGTGCCTTTGATAGCTAGATTGACATCTCCATTTTGCTGTGAGCTTAAACTGTTTTGCACATGTCACATTTGATGGAATCTGAGCTTATATTTTGACCTAGAACTTTGTAGGTACGTTCTAAGCAAACCTTCACGAGACTTCACTCGTCCACTAGGGACACTTAGTGGTTTAAAAGGCTTAGTGCATACGCTAAATGCATTCGAGAGACCAGCGACAGTGGTATAGGTAGGATTTCCTTAGTTTTGTTTTACTTGAGGACAAGTAAAATTCAGGTTTGGGGGTATTTGATGAGTCCTAAAAAGTACATATTTCTATATCTTTTTGTTGGCATTTAACTCATCTTTTGTGCATTAATTCTACATTTTATCCCATATTCTGTATTTTCTTTGTTTTCAAGAATAAATATTTTTATTAACTAATTTTGCATTTTTAGGTAATAAATAAAGTTTGGATGAATTGCGGAGCGAAAAGAGCAGAAAAGTAGTGAAAAGCCGGAAGAAATTACGCAAGGAAGCCGCGAAGAATGGTGCGCATAAACCCAAAAGACTAGAAATGGGCTCAAGAAGGAAGATTTGTTCTTAAATAAGAAGTGGGCTCAAGATTTCCCAAGCCCAAACTCATTTCTTAAACCCATATTCTATACCCAAAAGCCTAAAACCCAAATCCATATCCGCTTGCGTTTTCAGCCGTCAAAACAGTTCTCAGAAGCATCCTACGGTCGCTCCCTTGCTGTGCATCAAAGTTTGATATCTCCGCTTTACACTACACTACCTAACTCCACCAAGTGCCGTTCGTTTCGTTGTATCCCTTCATCCGACGGTCGCTCATCGCTTGCCTCCGCATCGCCGTCAGATCTACCTACCATCTTCTCATCCTACGGCGCAGATCGCATAACATCTTCCCTCGCTGAAACCGCTCAACACCATAACATCCGAGCCATATACCCCTACCAAACATCCCCTTCCCCTTCTTCCATCGACCTCTCCTCCTCCATACCCTGTGCAGAACCACCTCCATCTTCTCCACCTGCTCTGACCTCGCCACCACCACTCCCTACGCCACCAAACCAACCCTAAACCTAAACCCATCACTACCATCATCACCCCCTCTTTCTAGCCCCCTATTTGATTGATATTTCTTCTCACCTTTCTCTGAAACCCTAGAAGAAAAATCAATCGATTAGGCGAGTCTAGAGTAGCAATTGACACATGGGAATGGAGCAGGAGAGTCAGAGGAAGAATGGGTCGACACATGGGGGAGAGATTGTGCCATCAAATTAGGTAAAGTCGAACCCTAATTTCAACTGCCAATTTGGGGGAAAGTTGTAAACCCTAAAATTTGGGTATAAATAGGATGTATGTTGTGTTGTAGAGGGCATGCCTGGGCTAGCCAGAGCTTCACCCAAGGGGCCTGGAATAGCCAGTGCTTCCAAGTTGTTTTCAGTTCATGTTTTGAAGTCAGTTAATTTCAATTTCAAATGTTAATTATGTTTATCATGTTCTAATTTCATGTGCTAGGGTTTAGATGAAACTCTTGATTTTATGTTAAGATAGTTAGTAATTTGTCATTGTTCTTGTAGTGCTAAAAATGAGTTAGGACTGCTAGTAGCCATTTGAACAAGCAAGCCTGTGATCAGCTGTGCTGTAGAAAGACAGCTGATGCTAGGGGTAAGTGAGTGATAATGGTTAAAAATTCAGTACATTAGAAGGATTGATCCCAAATGCCTTAGAGTTGATAGATTAAGTGGTTGTGCAAGTAAACCTGTGATCAGCTGTGATGTAGAAAGACAGCTGATGCTAGGGGTATGCTAGTAAAATTAGTTGATAAATCATCCATTACAATCTTCCCTGAGATGAAACAAAAACATGATTGATTAGGATCTGCCTTAGTCTAGGATCAAGAAGTAGATTCAAAGACCCTAGTACCTTCATTCTTTACTTCACTGCCTTTGGCTCATTGCCATTGTAACTGTCACTGCCACTGTCACTTACTGTCACTGCTTAGCTTAGGAAACCTCAACTACACACCCAAGTCCCTGTGGAATGATCCCTTGCTTATTTTCTATACTAAAACTTGGCCTTGTATACTTGCAAGAGTTTTTTGTGTGTTTTCAAACCCCACCAAGTTTTTGTCAATCTAATGACCATGCACACATGTACCATTCACCACAATTTGAACATGAAGAATTTTGTACTCCCATGAATTTAGACTCCACCGTAGAAGCTCTCAGACTCGGTGAGCAAAATTCTGATAGAACTATGTCACGCATTCAGGCGAAGTTAGATCAGATTTTGCTTCAACTACAAAAGGAGGAAATTCATGAGAAAATGCATGTTGTCCCTAATGAAGTGTCCAGTCCCATTCATCTAAATGATATTGAATATGAACCTGATTTAGAGGAACATGAATCGACTAAGGACACCACCACTTTTAATGAGGATCAATATGCATGTTACCATGATGATGATTATGATGATAATGATATGTTAGAAGAACATGTTTTTGCTGAAAATATTGTGGAACCTTTTGGTTCAATAACATATGGCTTCTCAGCCTCAACCTTCATGAATGTTGTTTCTTCTGATACTCATTGTAATTCATATGATTTTGATTCTAATATGGGGCTTGTACAATTCTTCTGTGAAGATGAACATGACATAGGAATAGTTGAATCTTCTGTAGACACTAATTTTATTATGCATGAGGACGAATTTGATGTGTCTGATTCCTTGCCTAAGTCACAAAATGTTATTTCTTCCGGTGATGATTTGAGTACTTCGAACAATCATGATACTGATTTAGGTCTTGATGTTTTGTTCGATGAATGTGAGCATGTTTTACCTGTTTCTGATTTAGGGAAAGTATGTGTTGGTACTATTGATCTTACCCATGAAAATAATTTAGATGTACCCACTTTCTTACCTAAATCTCAAATTGAGATTATTCCACCCAACCTAGATTTGGTTTGCAACAAAAAATTTAAACCACCTTTTCTGAAAATTCCCAATTTAGGATTGGAACTGTGTGCCTCCCAAGTCCTCTTGGACTATTTTGCTTCAAAATATAACACTTCTAAAGAGCCACAGTTGGAATGCATTTCTTTGCCCATCCCGAAAACAGTCCATTATGAGTTAGACCTTTTGAATCCTGAACCCCTAAAATTAAAAGATTTTGTGCTTAAAAGTAAACCTGTTGAACAATTTAGGTTTAGGGGTGATTCATTCGGTTTTTCGCTCTCACTCCCATTTAAGTCCAATTTTAGTGTTTTGAAACTTTCTATGTCTCTACACTTTTTCTTTTGGGTTGATCCTCAACTCTTTAGATTGTTAGTGTATGGTGAATTTTTTGTATATAATCCAGTAGATAAAATTTTAAAAACCCTTTTGTTCCTTTTGTATATATTTTGCTAATCCAATATGATCTCGGCTGAAATATGTTGGATTTTTGCCTTGAATAACGGAGTTTTAATTCTGCTTTCGCCGAAATCGGGTATTCTCTCTCCTTTTACTCTACTCAGCATGTCCCTTTCCATATGTTGCATTTTAATTCTTTCCATATTTTGAAACATTGAGGACAATGTTTAGTTTAGGTTTGGGGGTATAGAGTAGATACCACGATAATATGCTATAATTAAAAACGAACTCCTTCTTCTTTTTGAAAAAATTGAAAAATTCCAAAAAAATTAAAAAATCAAAATTCAAAAAAAAATTAAAAAATGAAAAATCATAAAAAATGGAGCTCATTTACCTTGAAATGTTGACTCTTGTGCAAATATGTATAATTATTAGGAGTCTTAGTCTAGATATTTAGGCACCCTGATTCTAGCACAATTCACATAGTGATAAGAAATTTGCACGCGCACGATCTACCAATACATGTATGGCCTCGATCTTCAAGGTGTTGGATAGGAAGTTACGATTGCCAATCACTTTAGAATACTGAACGAAACTTGACTAGCTTGTTCTTTGGTTGGTTGGGATAGAAGGTGGAGGTTACATTAAGAAAGACAACCATCGAATTTAACTGGGTGCATCAAAAAGGGCTACCTCTTGCAAAGTGTCATGTAATCTTTTGTTTCCTTTTGTATATGTATCAAAAGCGTTTCTTTATCAAAAAAAAAAAAAAAAACGATGTATATATTCAGAAAAAAATATCAGAAAAATACAAAAAAAATCAAGTATTTATCAATTCCATCATCTCTTGTTCCAAAAATAAAAAGAGAATAGTCAATGTAAATAAGAGTCATTTTGTTGTTTTTTTATAATAAGCAAGGAAGGGTGTATGCCATTGATGTACAACGCGAGTAATTGTGAAATACCTCCAACTCATTCACAATTCTCGTAAAGTCCGGACAGCTAGCTAGATTTCGACCTTGGTTCTTAGCCTGAGAAACTATCTCTTGGTTATTAGTAGTCATAACATCCGATCTTTCTTTACACATGTGTAGATACACTTTACACTCTTATCACATGTCTTTATTTGTTATCAGTGCTAGGATTGTGCCTTTGATAGCTAGATTGACATCTCCATTTTGCTGTGAGCTTCTACTGTCTTGCACATGTCACATTTGATGGAATCTGAGCTTATATTTTGACCTAGAACTTTGTAGGTACGTTCTAAGCAAACCTTCACGAGACTTCACTCGTCCACTAGGGACACTTAGTGGTTTAAAAGGCTTAGTGCATACGCTAAATGCATTCGAGAGACCAGCGACAGTGGTATAGGTAGGATTTCCTTAGTTTTGTTTTACTTGAGGACAAGTAAAATTCAGGTTTGGGAGTATTTGATGAGTGCTAAAAAGTGCATATTTCTATATATTTTTCTTGGCATTTAACTCATCTTTTGTGCATTAATTCTACATTTTATCCCATATTCTGTATTTTCTTTGTTTTCAAGAATAAATATTTTTATTAATTAATTTGGCATTTTTTAGGTAATAAATAAAGTTTGGATGAATAGCGGAGCGGAAAAGAGCAGAAAAGTAGTGAAAAGCCGCAAAGAATGGAGCGCACGTCCAAAAAGCTAGGAATGGGCTCAAGGAGGAAGAATTGTTCTTAAAGAAGATATGGGCTTGGCATACCCAAGGACCAAAACCCTTACCCAAATCCATTTCCTATATCCATACCCGCCTTCATTTTCAGCCGTCAGATTGGATCATCTCAGCATCCTACGGTCGCAGCATCGCCAGTACATCAAAGTCTGAAATTCCTGACCAACACTACAGCACCTAACTCCATCTCACGCCGTTAGTTTCGTTGTATCTCATCATCCTACGGTTGCTGAAGGCTATGTTCCATCTTATCGTTGGATGCATTTCAGATGGATCGATCCAACGCCTATCACTCGTCGAACATCGAAATCTGATGAGTCCGCTCAACACCGGAACACCAAACCCTATCTACCCTAACCGATCACACTTTTCTCTCACTCGATTTCCTCTCTTCTCTTTTCTTCTTCACAGCAACCTCCATCACCTGCTCCTCCACCTGCTACACCCATGTCCGCCACCAAATCCTCAACCACCACCATAATCACCACGTACACCGCTCCACACCCATCATCACATACCCCTTCTCTTAGCTGTCTACTTTTCCATTTTTACACGGCTCTCTGAAACCCTAGGCGTGTACAAATGGTAAACTAGGTTAAGCTAAAGACGCAAATTGAAAGCAACAGGAGATGTAGGAGACGCACAAGAGGGATGGGTCAAAATCAAAATCAAATTTCAGAGAGTTGGTATGATTTAATTTCAATTTTCAGAAACCCTAATTTACTGTTTTGGGGGTTTTGCTTTTAAAGTGTAATTGGGTATAAATATGGGTTGTGGGTGTTGTTGTAGAGCCATGCCTGGGCTAGCCAGAGCTTCACCCAAGGGGCCTGGAATAGCCAGTGCTTCCAAGTTGTTTTCAGTTCATGTTTTGAAGTCAGTTAATTTCAATTTCAAATGTTAATTATGTTTATCATGTTCTAATTTCATGTGCTAGGGTTTAGATGAAACTCTTGATTTTATGTTAAGATAGTTAGTAATTTGTCATTGTTCTTGTAGTGCTAAAAATGAGTTAGGACTGCTAGTAGCCATTTGAACAAGCAAGCCTGTGATCAGCTGTGCTGTAGAAAGACAGCTGATGCTAGGGGTAAGTGAGTGATAATGGTTAAAAATTCAGTACATTAGAAGGATTGAGCCCAAATGCCTTAGAGTTGATAGATTAAGTGGTTGTGCAAGTAAACCTGTGATCAGCTGTGCTGTAGAAAGACAGCTGATGCTAGGGGTATGCTAGTAAAATTAGTTGATAAATCATCCATTACAATCTTCCCTGAGATGAAACAAGAACATGATTGATTAGGATCTGCCTTAGTTTAGGATCAAGAAGTAGATTCAAAGACCCTAGTACCTTCATTCTTTACTTCACTGCCTTTGGCTCATTGCCATTGTAACTGTCACTATCTCACTGCCACTTAGTTACTTGTTTAGATAGCTTTAGTCTAGGAAACTTCAATACACCCCAAGTCCCTGTGGAATGATCCCTTGCTTACTTTCTATACTAAAACTTGGCCTTGTATACTTGCAAGAGTTTATGTGTGTTCTCCAACCACACCAAGTTTTTGGCGCCGCTGCCGGGGACTTGGTTGTGTTGTGTTGAATTTTTCTTGGCTGTTTTTGCATGTTAGTTCATTTGCATCATTGCATACTCTTTTGCATATTGTTTCATTCTAGCATACTCATCATGCATTGCATTCTTGCATTTTAGTGTAACTTGCTGTTTTAGTAGCTGCTGTATAGTGCAGCTGAATTTCTTAGCTTCTAGCAAGAAACTTACTTCTCTTTTTGAGCCAACAGGTGTTGTTGCTGCTGCTGCTTCCTGTTGCTGCTTTTCTTCCTTGCTGTCTGCTGCTGCTGCTGCCAAGGCAAGTGCTGGAGAAGCTGCTGCTGTGCCTGAGAGCCTCTTGCTGCTGAGGCTGCCCCTGAGTTGCTGCTGAACTGCCCCTCCTGAGACTTGCTTGCCAAGAACTGCTGCCTGAAGCCTACCTGTGCTGCTGCTGCTGCTTCCTGTTGCTGCTGCCAGCCTCTGCTGCTGCTGTTGCTGCTGTGCTCCTGTTGCTGTTCCCTGCTGCTGCTGCCTGCTGAAGCTGGTGTAAGATAAAGCCCAACTGGGCTGTAAACTGCAGAAGGAGAGGAAATTGAACCAAGCCCAACTGGGCCTTGAGTGTTGAAGCCAAAGCTTAGGATGATCCAAAGCCCAACTGGGCTTTTGCAACCAAACTGAACAGCTGGGCTGTGCTTAAGCAAGTAAGCCTAAACCCATTAAGAGAACCCAACCTGTGGGCTTCCATTTTTCATTTGTGGGCTTGTAATAATTTTTTCCATTTTTCTGTTGGGCTTGTAATTTAAGTTAACTTTTGGGTTTGTATTTGAGCATTAACTGTGGGATTGTCCCTATCAAAATTTTGGGTTTCAAAAACCCAACAAACAACCTAAACAAGGTTAACTGAACCTACCAACTCAGCTGGGCTTCATTAGTTTCTGGGCTTGCTGAAGTCGTTAGTGGGCCGTGTACCCAAACTCTAGGCCAAAAGTTGGGCTCTGTTTCACAACAGTTCCCCAAACCCATTGCCTCACCAAAGCACAACCAAAACAGTGGGCTTATCCCCATAAAAACCAAATGTTTCCCATCAAAAACCAAATGTTTTTCATTCCCATAAAAACCAAATTTTTCCCAAAAATCCAAACCCATTAAAAACCAAATTTTGGGCTTTGTAACATAGTTACTTAGCTTTTGAGCCCAATCATGTCTAGATCTTGGTCTACAGTTGGGGAATACAACAAATCCCTTAGAGAACTTGCGTGTGGACATACTTCACGTTATGAACCTCCCATAGACCATGATGTCAATAGTCATAGGAATTATTATGGACATTTTCAAAGTCCCGAGCCTCAATACATGAACCCTAATGACTATTCACACATGCATCATTCGCCACAACGTGAAAATGAACATTTTGCTAGTGCCTCACTCACACAATCATCACTGATCGATCAATTAGAAGCTCGAATCGCAGCTTTAGAAATGCAATCACATGAGGAATCTGTCACATCTAATTTTATTAGGCAACCTGAAATCTATGCATGTCCCGCATGTGGTAGTTTAGACCACCCTGTTGAGAATTGTCATATTTTGCATAATTTTAGGCAATCTAGAGAAAATCCAAGGTATGAAATGCCCATAAATTGTGAGAATGGTAGTCATTGGGACCATAATCAATCCTTTGAGGGTTGCGATCAATATTTTGTAAACCCTAATGACCATGCACACATGTACCATTCACCAGAATTTGAACATGAAGAATTTGGTACTCCCATGAATTTAGACTCCACCACGGAAGCTTTAAGACTCAGTAAGCAAGACTATGATAGATCTACATCACGAATTCATGCATATATAGATCAGATTTTGCTTCACCTACAAAAGGAGGAAATTCATGAGGAAATGTATGTTGTCCCTAATAAAGTGTCTAGTCCCATTCATGTAAATAATGTTGAATATGAACCTAATTTAGAGGAACATGAATCGACTAATGACACCACCACTGTTAATGAGGACCAATATGCATGCTACCATGATGATGATTATGATGATTATGATGATATGTTAGAAGAACATGAAAATATTGTGGAACCTGTTGGTTCAAAAACTTATGGCTTCTCGCCCTCGACCTTCATGCATGTTGTTCTTTCTAATACTCATTGTAATTCATATGATTTTGATATTGACATGGGATTCGTACAATTATTCTGTGAAGATGAGCATGACATAGGAATAGTTGAATCTTCTGTAGACACTAATATGCATGAAAATATATTTGATGTGTCTGATTCTCTACCTAGGTCACATTGTGATATTTCTCCTGATTTGTCGATGCATGAGAATGAATCTGTTGATGATGTTGATGACTCTGATTGTGATCTTGCCAATTTGTTTGATGATTGTGAGCATGTTGTGACACTTGTAGAAGACTTAGGAGATGTTGATGTGATTAATAATGATGTGCCTATCTTCCTACATGAGTCACAATCTGATGGCCTTCCATCCAACCTAGATTTGGTTTGTACCGATATTGTCAAACCAATTTTTCTGAGAATGCCCAACCTAGGTTTGGAACTGTGTGCTTCCCAAGTCCTCTTGGACTATTTTGCTTCTAAGTATAATACATCTGAGGAACCACAGTTGGAATTAGCATGTTTGCCCGTCCCTAGCACAGTTCATTTCGAGCTAGACCTTGTGCATGATGAACCCCCAAAACTGCGAGATTTTGTTTCCAAAATTTTATCCGTTGAAAAATACAGGTTTGGGGGTAGCTCATTTTGTTTCACAGCTTCACTTGCATGCCTATCATATTATTATTGTGTGAAGCTGTTGAAACCTCTACACTTTGTCTTTTGGGTTGATCCTCAACTCTTTAGATTGTTAGTGTATGGTGAATTTTTGTATATAATCCAGTAGATAAAATTTCTTAAAACCCTTTTGTTCCTTTTGTATATATTTTGCTAATCCAATATGATCTCGGCTGACATATGTTGGATTCTTGCCTTGAATAACGGAGTTCTAATATTGCTTTCGCCGAAATCGGGTATTCTCTTTCCTTTTTCTCTACTCAACATGATCCTCTTCATATGTTGTATTATAATTTTGTTCATATTTTGAAACATTGAGGACAATGTTTAGTTTAGGTTTGGGGGTGAAAAGTAGATACTTTGATAATATGCCATAATTGAAAACAAGAACTCCTTCTTTTTGAAAAAAAATGAAAAAATCAAAATAAAAAATTAAAAAAAAAAAATCATAAAAATGGAGCTCATTTACCTTGAAATGTTGACTCTTGTGCAAATATGTAATTATTAGGAGTCTTAGTCTAGATATTTAGGCACCCTGATTCTAGCACAATTCACATAGTGATAAGAAATTTGCACGCGCACGATCTACCAATACATGTATGGCCTCGATCTTCAAGGTGTTGGATAGGAAGTTACGATTGCCAATCACTTTAGAATACTGAACGAAACTTGACTAGCTTGTTCTTTGGTTGGTTGGGATAGAAGGTGGAGGTTACATTAAGAAAGACAACCATCGAATTTAACTGGGTGCATCAAAAAGGGCTACCTCTTGCAAAGTGTCATGTAATTTTTGTTTCCTTTTGTATATGTATCAAAAGTGTCTCTGTAAAAAAAAAAAAATATATCAGAAAAATACAAAAAAATCAAGTATTTATCAATTCCATCATCTCTTGTTCCAAAAATAAAAAGAGAATAGTCAATGTAAATAAGAGTCATGTAAAGAGTCATTTTGTTGTTTCATTGTAATAAGCAAGGAGGGTGTATGCCATTGATGTACAACGCGAGTAATTGTGAAATACCTCCAACTCATTCACAATTCTCGTAAAGTCCGGACAACTAGCTAGATTTCGACCTTGGTTCGTAGCCTGAGAAACTATCTCTTGGTGATTAGTAGTCATAACTTCAGATCTTTCTTTACACATGTGTAGATACACTTTACACTCTTATCACATGTCTTTTTTTTGTTATCAGTGCTAGGATTGTGCCTTTGATAGCTAGATTGACATCTCCATTTTGCTGTGAGCTTAAACTGTTTTGCACATGTCACATTTGATGGAATCTGAGCTTATATTTTGACCTAGAACTTTGTAGGTACGTTCTAAGCAAACCTTCACGAGACTTCACTCGTCCACTAGGGACACTTAGTGGTTTAAAAGGCTTAGTGCATACGCTAAATGCATTCGAGAGACCAGCGACAGTGGTATAGGTAGGATTTCCTTAGTTTTGTTTTACTTGAG
Organism: Papaver somniferum; assembly: GCF_003573695.1. NCBI lineage: Eukaryota > Viridiplantae > Streptophyta > Magnoliopsida > Ranunculales > Papaveraceae > Papaver > Papaver somniferum. The sequence goes on along the minus strand of NW_020621936.1, from coordinate 839,390 downwards.
GACAAGTAAAATTCAGGTTTGGGGGTATTTGATGAGTCCTAAAAAGTACATATTTCTATATCTTTTTGTTGGCATTTAACTCATCTTTTGTGCATTAATTCTACATTTTATCCCATATTCTGTATTTTCTTTGTTTTCAAGAATAAATATTTTTATTAACTAATTTTGCATTTTTAGGTAATAAATAAAGTTTGGATGAATTGCGGAGCGAAAAGAGCAGAAAAGTAGTGAAAAGCCGGAAGAAATTACGCAAGGAAGCCGCGAAGAATGGTGCGCATAAACCCAAAAGACTAGAAATGGGCTCAAGAAGGAAGATTTGTTCTTAAAGAAGAAGTTGGCTCAAGATTTCCCAAGCCCAAACTCATTTCTTAAACCCATATTCTATACCCAAAAGCCTAAAACCCAAATCCATATCCGCTTGCGTTTTCAGCCGTCAAAACAGTTCTCAGAAGCATCCTACGGTCGCTCCCTTGCTGTGCATCAAAGTTTGATATCTCCGCTTTACACTACAGTACCTAACTCCACCAAGTGCCGTTCGTTTCGTTGTATCCCTTCATCCGACGGTCGCTCATCGCTTGCCTCCGCATCGCCGTCAGATCTACCTACCATCTTCTCATCCTACGGCGCAGATCGCATAACATCTTCCCTCGCTGAAACCGCTCAACACCATAACATCCGAGCCATATACCCCTACCAAACATCCCCTTCCCCTTCTTCCATCGACCTCTCCTCCTCCATACCCTGTGCAGAACCACCTCCATCTTCTCCACCTGCTATGACCTCGCCACCACCACTCCCTACGCCACCAAACCAACCCTAAACCTAAACCCATCACTACCATCATCACCCCCTCTTTCTAGCCCCCTATTTGATTGATATTTCTTCTCACCTTTCTCTGAAACCCTAGAAGAAAAATCAATCGATTAGGCGAGTCTAGAGTAGCAATTGACACATGGGAATGGAGCAGGAGAGTCAGAGGAAGAATGGGTCGACGCATGGGGGAGAGATTGTGCCATCAAATTAGGTAAAGTCGAACCCTAATTTCAACTGCCAATTTGGGGGAAAGTTGTAAACCCTAAAATTTGGGTATAAATAGGATGTATGTTGTGTTGTAGAGGGCATGCCTGGGCTAGCCAGAGCTTCACCCAAGGGGCCTGGAATAGCCAGTGCTTCCAAGTTGTTTTCAGTTCATGTTTTGAAGTCAGTTAATTTCAATTTCAAATGTTAATTATGTTTATCATGTTCTAATTTCATGTGCTAGGGTTTAGATGAAACTCTTGATTTTATGTTAAGATAGTTAGTAATTTGTCATTGTTCTTGTAGTGTTAAAATGAGTTAGGACTGCTAGTAGCCATTTGAACAAGCAAGCCTGTGATCAGCTGTGCTGTAGAAAGACAGCTGATGCTAGGGGTAAGTGAGTGATAATGGTTAAAAATTCAGTACATTAGAAGGATTGAGCCCAAATGCCTTAGAGTTGATAGATTAAGTGGTTGTGCAAGTAAACCTGTGATCAGCTGTGCTGTAGAAAGACAGCTGATGCTAGGGGTATGCTAGTAAAATTAGTTGATAAATCATCCATTACAATCTTCCCTGAGATGAAACAAGAACATGATTGATTAGGATCTGCCTTAGTTTAGGATCAAGAAGTAGATTCAAAGACCCTAGTACCTTCATTCTTTACTTCACTGCCTTTGGCTCATTGCCATTGTAACTGTCACTATCTCACTGCCACTTAGTTACTTGTTTAGATAGCTTTAGTCTAGGAAACTTCAATACACCCCAAGTCCCTGTGGAATGATCCCTTGCTTACTTTCTATACTAAAACTTGGCCTTGTATACTTGCAAGAGTTTTTGTGTGTTCTCCAACCACACCAGCCCGCGAATCCTAAACGACCAAGGTCCCATCGTCCAAACCAGCGGTTCAACACCAATTTATGCTCATCAAACGACGCTCCAATCATGACATTGAAGCCTTCATCAAGTCGTGGTTTGCTCATGCTCTCTAAATCCGATAACGTCTCAACTTGCCACTAAGTTCATTTACTGATATTATTATGGCTGGAAAATCACCATTTAATGCTGACTGAGGAACACAACTTTCCTCAGTAAGCAGGGGACTTAATGCTGCCAATAATCCATCAGATGAGCAACACATGCTCAGATGATTAAATATTCAACAATCATCACATGAGCAACACTTGCTCAGATGATAAATATTTTCTCAAACCAAGGAATATTGGTTCAACAATCAATATTCAACGATCCATCGAATGAGCAATACTTGCTCACTTCATCGTAAGAACTATACCTCTGTCTCATGACATGTTCAATTCATGAGTTTCAGAACATCATGTTCAACTCAGCAACTACATGGACTCATCGTCCCATCAAACCACGAAGTCATCAATTGACTAACATACCACGAGACGTCAATCGTGTCACTTGGGGGGATATCACTTAGGGTTTTGGTCTGGTGGTCTACGGCACGTGTGTTCAAACACACGATGGAATGTGAGCAAGTCGTGCAATCAGTTGAAGGAATTCACGAGGTAGTGTGTGGAAAATCGGCCAAGTCTCCACACGTTGAGCAACTGGTTTGAAACACGATCTCCACTTCCCCACTCCTTGATTCCATCAACTGTCACACTTCATGGAATCACTGTGTCTAAAATTCCAGCAATATAAATAAGTATCTGAATCATGATTGAATCATCAGCATCAACAGTATCATCAATCTCACGTCTCATCGACAACATGAGATCATCAACTCATCAATTGAGCAACTACTCTCAATTGAGAAATTTCAATCATTCAGAGCTTATTATATTCAGAATTCACACACCCACAATCTTTGATTACCATTGATTCCACACATTTCCCAGCTTCCCTCCTACAGATCAACCCATCCTCTCTTGTGACCGAATTTACTCTGGAACGGTCATTGTCTTGATTTAGGCCGGAGTACTACAGATTGATCTCTCGAATCTAGAGCACCCCCTTTGCAGCGGTGCATCTGTGTGAGGTTTAACATTTCGCTCGGTTCGAGGAGTCTCCTCCGTACGGTCGTCTCCTCAATTCCTTAAAAACCAACAAATCGTTTTTCCCCATCTACACCCAGAAACTTGCCTGAGGTCACCCAAAAGGTACATTTGGCTGGGTTAACCCTCATTTTATACTTCTTCATTGTTTGAAAAATGTCCCGAAGATCTTCGATGTGATTGGATGCCACTCTGATTTTTATTAACATGTCGTCTACATACACCTCAATGGTATTGTGGATCTTATCCTCAAACATGTCTTCAATCAGTCTTTGATATGTGGAGCCCGCATTTTTTAGCCCGAATGGCATCTTTGTGTAGCAGTAAAGTCCTCTGGGCCTAAAGAAATACGTGTTCTCTTGATCCTCGAGATCCAAGGGGATCTGGTTATACCCCGAGTATCCTTCCATTAACGATATCGCCTTGTGTCCCATTATTGACTCTACTAGTTGATCAATGTTCGGGAAGGGTAAGCTATCATATGGACAAGCCTTGTTCAGATCACTGAAGTTTATGCAGATTCAGACCCCTCCGTTCTTTTTAGGTATTATCACCATATTCGAAATCCATATCGGATAATGTGCATTTCGCATGATTCCAGATGATTGTAACTTCTTCAGTTCCACTTCTACTGCCGCTTGTAGTTCGGGTGCGATCCCCCGTATTTTCTGTCGGACTGGTCTAAATTTCATATTTATCTTTAGGTGGTGACAACACACCTCGGGATTGATACCTTCCATATCGTGCATCTTCTAGGCGAATGCATCCATATGCTCTCGAAGTAAAATTATCAATCGGCTTGATATTCCTCTGATAACAACGACCCGATCTTTACTATCTTCGGCTCTTCTTCCATTCCCAGTTTGACCTCCCGAGTAGGTTCTAAAGCTGTGAAGTTCGGCTTTGGATCTCCGATCTGTGTTGCTACCTTGGATTGCTATAAGATTTTGTCCTTGCTTGCTTCATGGGACATAACTGCTTGTGAGATCATTTTCTCCAACTCCTGGCTAGCTTTGATTTCTTTGGCCTTGTTCCTTTCTCGACGTACCCTTGCTCGCCTATCTTCATTCTGCTGGATATCCACTTGGATGCATTGCCTAGCGGCTTGTAGATCACCTAATACTTCGACTACACCCTGTAGGTAGGAAATCTCAGCCTCTGATGATAAGCGGACGCAACTCCTTTGATACTCGCAATCCATGGTCTCCCGATGATTGCTTCATATGGTGATACGACATCTACCACACAAAAAGTATTAAGGGTATCTAAATACCCTTCTCCGTCCGAGACCCTTAACGTAACCTTTCCCTTTGGTATAGTCATCGTTCCATAAACCATAAATCATGTAGGTTGATGGGATTAGGATATCATCAGATAGTTTCATTCTCTTGAACATGTCATAAAAAATAAATTCTAAAGAGCTTCCACTATCAATCAGTTTCCTCTTTATGCCCCATTCTTCTATCAGTAAGGTGATCACTAACGGATCTCCATGTGCTTGACCATTCATCGGGACATCTTTAGCTGAGAATTCGATTGGTTGCATAATCCACGCCTCCATGGGCAAGGTCCTGGCCACACTAAAGATTTATTTCCCCGATCGATCCCTCTTGTGAATCCTTGACGTAATTCCTGATCCCAAATCTAGTCCTTGTGGCGCGGAATACGAGATTGTATTACATAAAAATTGGGTTCCCCGATCAATCATGATTTGATGCACTGGAACATCGGGTGATGGTATCGCCTGCTTGACAAACTTCCTTAAATATCCGTCCCGAATCAAATGTTTAATTGTATCTTTTACTTCTCGGCAGTCATTGGTTGAGTGTCCTCTGAACTGATGATAATGGGAAAACTCGGGATGGTTCTTCGTCTCGTCAAACTGTATTCCTCTGGTTTTTTGGTACCTTATATCATTTCTTTTCTCTACTTCTTTGAAGATTTCTTCCAGTGGTGCATTCAAGGGCGTATATGTCTTTGGTTCGTACCGAGGTTTCTTTCCCTTTTCAACCCACTCCTTTTTTCCTGACCCTTTGTGCTGGGGTCCCGACCTTTTTTCAGGTCGCTTCAAGATTTCCTTAGGAGCTACTTCTGTCGCCGCGCTGGCCTCCTGCACGCCTCTATCTTGTGCTCCCTCTTGTATCTCTTCCAAGGCAATGTAATCTTCCTCATCTCCTTCAATGTCTGCGGTTTCTCGGTAAACAAGGCTATCCAGATAGGGTCTGATTTCCCGAGGGAATTCTCGAACATATTTGTTGGTCCACTGATACCTTCCCGATATCGGTACACAGTTTCCTTCATATGTCTGTTAAAGACCTCAAAGGCTCCCTGAACCTTATTTCCAAAGTGAATAATTTGTTTACCCTTGGTCTGGCGATGTTGTTGTGCATGTAGGTTTCAAGAAAAGTTTCTACTAGGGCCCCATAGTTTCCAACTGATCTGTCGGGTAAAGTGCAAAACCAGTTCTTAGCTTCGCCTTATAGGCTAGCCGGGAAGAGTTTGCACGTGACCACGTCATTGTGTTTCCATTGTAATAGTGACATCATATACATCTTAACGTGTTCCACAACATCTCATGTGCCATCAAATCAGGATGGAAATGTAGGTAAAGTGCACTTTGGGGGGAACGTCGCTTGCTCCAATTCTCGGGTAAAGGGGGTCTTTTCAGCTTTATTGATTACTTCCGCCAATTTATCATCCTCACCATATCCAGCCATATTTTTAACCATTTCCTCAAGTTGTATGATCTTAGCTTTGGGTGGATTATCGGATCTTCCATCCTGTTCGGGTACTTCTTCTTCGGTTGACGAATCTTATGGAGGACCGTAACATTCTCATGGATGGTTGGGCTCGGGTACGGGTCCTCCGCGTCGCGGGGGTGTACGGGTATATCCTGATCGAGTCTGATCACTTAATGTTCCTCGGCTGGACGAACCTCGCGACCTCGACCCTTGGTTTCTAAGTCGGTAATTCTCTTGTTCAAGTGATATATTCCTTCTTTGTATCTCCCTCATAAACTCTTCCTGCCTCATATGGTTTTCCAAAATCGCCATTAACATTGGATCCGTGCTCTCATGACTAGAAGGATAATGTTGGTGGTATCCTGGTGCGGCTGGTGGTGCTACTGGTGGTGGCACTGGTTGTGGTACTGGTGGTGCTCAGGTTCCATTCCTCTTTCCTAACAGATTCTGTCGGAGTTGTTCCTCCTCTCGATCCAAAACGGATTGGTGTTCAGCGTGCTGTCTGGCCCATCGGCCCTCCTGTATCAGCAGTGCCTCCTCATCGTCTTCAGTGTCCGACGCGGTTATCCTATCTACCATGTTCTCGAGTCTCCTCTGACTCGGCTCGATACGTCCTAGGAAAGTGTGGTTATCGTCCTGGCCCAAGTCGACCTCCTCGTTGACGGTTGCCATTGAAAAAGCGGGGGTCTAACAACAACACCCAATATTTCGCTTAGCAATATGTATGGACTATCTCCGAAATACTTTGCTAGAGAATCAACTAGACAGTCAGACTCAATCTAGATTAAAGTATCTCAAGGAGTCAATATCTCTCACTTGTTTTGATTTACTCAAGCTAATACAATAATGAGTATTTAATAAAACACAAGGAATGACTTGGACGGTACCAAAGATTTACTCAAGCTAATACAATATCCAAGGATCAATTAATATCAATCAACAACCAAAGGTTGGATTTCCAATTGATGATCTTAACGCACAACATGTATTATTTCAATTATATAAAATATAATGCGGAAAAGAAATAACACAGACACCAGAAGTTTTGTTAACGAGGAAACCGCAAATGCAGAAAAACCCCGGGACCTAGTCCAGATTGAATACACACTGTATTAAGCCGCTACAGACACTAGCCTACTCCAAGCTAACTTCGGATTGGACTATAGTTGAACCCCAATCAGTCTCCCACGATCCAAGGTACAGTTGTACTCCTACGCCTCTGATCCCAGCAGGATACTACGCACTTGATTCCCTTAGATGATCTCACCCACAACCAAGAGTTTTTGCAACCCAAAATCACAAACTTGATAATAAACAGATCTGTCTCACACAGAAAAGTCTATCAAAGGATAAATCTGTCTCCCACATATAAACCCTAGGTTTTGTTCCATCTTAAGATATAAAATCAAGGTGAACAGGAACCAATTGATAATCTGGTCTTATATTCCCGAAGAACATCCTAGATTAATCAATCACCTCTCTACAATCCTTCCTGACTAAACAAGCGGATCGTCGAGGAATCACAAACAGTGAGACGAAGATGTTTGTGACTTCTTTATCTTGCCTATCGGAGAACTCTCACGATCTCAAGTCAATCAATTGATTGTACTCGTACGACAGAAGATGCAAGATCAGATCACACAACTACAATAAAAGTAGTATCGGTCTGGCTTCACAATCCCAATGAAGTATTTAAGTCGTTAACCTGATTTTAGAGAAGAAAATCAAAGGTTAATGGAGATCGACTCTAGAGGGCGCACTAGTAGCACACAGACGTGTGGGGATTAGTTTTTCACAATGCTAGATGTCTTCTTTATATAGCCTTCAAATCAGGGTTTTGCCTTAGGTACAAAGCAATCCTTATTCACCGTTAGATGAAAACCTGATTTAGATTCAAGCAAATATTTCTCAACCGTTAGATCTAAAAACCTAGCTTGTCACAAACATTTTGGTAAACGTTTACTGGGTTTGTTAAAACCACGCCCAAACATGTACGTGTATGTTGGTTCAACATAGTAACCCAAAAAGGTTAACCATATGAGAATTTCATATTAACCTTGTTCTTCTTCACCATAACTAGTTCAATTGACTCAAATGAACTAGTTAAAGAGTTGTTCAATTGCTATGAGATCTTATGTAACTACACATGACACAATTGAAACAAAGATGATTCGATTCGATTGAATCGGCTCATGAACATTATATCCATGGTTTGCATAAAGCATTATTTAGTAATTTAATGTTTCATGTTCAGAGAACATCTTTAGATCATAACCTCTTAAGTTCACAAACAAGTTCGCAGACTTTAGTTAATCGGTTGAGTTTTCCAAACTCAGCAGAAATTCTCAGAAAGAGAACTTCCGCCAGTTCGCGGACTGAGTTCGCAGACTTAGCACACAAACGAGTTTTGGAAAATCCAGCAGAAATTCTTGGTCGAGAACTTCCGACAGTTCGCGGACTGAGTCTGCGGACTGGGTTCGCGGACTTGGCAAGCCAATTCCACAATCCTCCTGATTTCTCTTGATCAACAAAGTTCGAAAACTTCGGTTCAAGGAATACATGGTTATGTAATCTAAACTCTCATTTCAATCATTGAGACATTCTCAGAGGATGCTATGTAGCTGTTATTCACAGACCGATTCACGTCAGAGAAATTCTCAAAGTGATTGAAACTTTTCATGACTTTCGTCACTAGGTGAAGATAAACTTGATCAAAGCGAAACGCTTTACCAACACACGGTTTCGAGATAAAAGATAAGCAATGAATGCTCAGCTCGAAAGGTCAAATGTGTATGATCTAGTCTATATATCATACGACTTTTGTCTCATAAGAAGTAAGAGATAGAAGAGATAGAATTTTGAGTGATAGATAAGTTCAAGTCTTCACATACCTTTTTGTTGATGAAGTTTCACGGTTCCTTGTATAGATCTTCTTCGTTGTATGATGAATCGCCATGAAGTCCTTGAGCTCAACTACACTTTTTTATCCTAGTCCGAGACTTAGCTATGTAGGCTAGAAATCAAGACTCATAGTTTTGATCACTAACATTGACAAACATGCTTGAGATAGCAACGCATGCGAGGTTGACCGAGCTATGCTCTAACAATCTCCCCCTTTGTCAATTGACAAAACTATTAATACATATGGAATACAAAAAAGATAAACTTTAGTGGCTCCTATTCCATAGTATAATCTTCAACGTTCCCTGAAATCTTCTTCCTTCCAAGTACTCCAATGATCCCAAACGTTGTAAGTTTAGCATCACCGTTGTTGAAGATCCATAGCTATAACAATGAGAGAAATCGAGATTCTCGATCGTTATTATACAGTGTCATAGTATTATTATGTAATATCAATGTCCAATTGTGTCACGACTTTAACAATAATACTACGGTGATATGTATCACTCCCCCTTAGTCAATACTCCATCTCGATCATGGAAACCACTCCCCCTTACACAATGATCCGAAAACCATATGTATTTGTAGTGTGAACTATATTATTTCTCCCCTTTTTGTCAATAAAATTGGCAAAGGTACAAGAACGGGATCATAATGAAATTTCCACAAGAGACATTTCATATACTAAAAGAAAAATACATACCAACTTAATTTAGATGCAATCATAAAGCCGAAGCTAAATGCATTCATCAAGGAGTTTTAAGATACAAGATAACCCCTATAAAATTCCACAACCGCACACCCCGCAAGATATTACCATTAACCACAAGTTCAAAAGAACTCTCCCCCATTTGATGTCATTCCCGAAAGAACAACAAGAGCGATCTTAATTTCGAAAGAAAAGAAGGATTTTTTAATTGGACACCAAAAACCATAGGAATGATTTTCTATATCCAAAGCTCAACCAAATTAATCACAAGTAAACCCATGATTAATTTAATTGAAAACGGAACTAAATAAAACCACAAGTGATCAATTTAATTGAAAGTGCTCAACATAAGTAAACTCACGGAGCTACGACTAAGGTAATCATACGGAGATGACTAACTTAATCGTTCACATACTCAACATAAGGAAAACCTTACGGAATATACGACTACATTAACCAATAGAACATGATTAATATAGCCGTTCATATACTCAACACAAGAATTTGTGGAATATATGAAAACTCAACTAGATTAATTAAAAGAGAGCCTATAATTAATCTAATTGGAATACAAACAACCAAACTAATCACCGAAGTAATCAATTTAATTATTTTGGGCTCAACATAAGAGAACTTATGGAACCCCGACTAAGTTCATCATAGAATATGACAACCTTAACCGTACATGTACTCGACATAAGAAAGAAAACTTGTGGAGTACAAACTAAATAACCAAACTGGTTGATTAATTTAGTTCCTAATGCTCGACATATA